>NC_134408.1:149526918-149686918 GCF_038048845.1 Mixophyes fleayi | reverse complement strand
CTGCTCGCAAGCTTGCAATCTACAGGTATGACTTTTATGGTTCACTGCACAAGTCGGTCATTACTAACCCCTATTAAAATGTGTCCCCTCTTCTTGATGAGGTGAATGGGTGCTTCCATCATAAGTAGAGATGCTCACTGATCCCCGTGAACTGGTTTTGGTTTTGGTTTTGGCAAAACCGCCCTCGTGTGTTTTGGTTTTGGTTTTGGATTTTTTAGAAAAAATCCTAAAATATGCTAAAATCACATAATTTTTAACTTTTTTTGGTCCTATATTATTATTAACCTCAATAACACTAATTTCAAGTCATTTGCAGTCAATTTTGACCACCTCACAGGTCACATTATTATTTTCATACACTTTCAGACAAATACTGCAGCGACCTGGCTGGATGGTAAGCGACAGAGCAATGACACAAACACACGGCAGTTCCTACCACATCTAGGACACATTGGCACACAGCAGTGGCAGAAAAGAAAAAGGGGTGTCCGCCCTCCCTCCCACCCCTCGCTATGTTGGATCCTAAAAAGGAATACAAAAATCACGAGATCCAAGATCCGACAATGTCACAATGACATTTTGCCTCGTTTTCGATCCAGAGGGTGTGCGACAGTAACGAGCCCGCTAAGTTCGGATGTGTTCGGTTTCCGAGGAACCAAGCCTGATCATCTCTAAGTATTTGTTCGTATTTGATAACATAAATAAAGAATTTGCCAAGTTTTGAAGATAGTTTGGTCACTCGAGGTGCGGTTCCATTGGGTCTATGAATAATATTCTGTTGTAATATAACAGAGCAAGAACTATTGCAGTTGACAGTTAAAGTTCCTATAGAATAGAACACAGTACTATATAAGCCAACAGAGACGATTATGTGCTATTAAATTGTTGGCTGCCTCACAATCAACAATGTAGACATTTTATTAACTAACTTGCACTAAATGGACCCGGAGAAATTAATAGCATTTTGAAGGGAAACCTACAGTCTCCATTTCTGCTTCTTGGCTAATATCACAACAACCCGCTAACATCAGCTTTGTCCAATAACTTGAAGTAGTGTTCACTTTGCCTAATTGTCCTTCGAATACTTTCTGCACAAGTTACCCAATTAACTATGCACTGATGTCTTGTCTGACTGCAGAGGCACTTAGAGACTCCCTGTAGTCTCCATCAGAGGCCCAGCCGAGGGTCATCGGATGCTAGGGGTTACTAGACATTTGCATTTTGTTTATAAATAATCACTGAGGCCGAAGGCAAATATTTTCATACACAGAGAATAGTTCCCATTCTATGTTTATGACAATTAATTATTTTAAATTTACTACTTAATTAGTTGTGAATCAGACCAACGCATTTATCTTATGAAGACACTTTGCTCGTCCCGTGAGGTGAGATTATCATTTTGCATTTCTATAGTTGGCAGGGACCACGTTGTCTTATCGCATCCTGGTCCCCAGCCTCGTCCTGCTCTAAGTCCCTCGTCCTTCAGTCACCGCGCTCCAGAAGCATTGAAGAAGAAAGTGCAGAATCATGAGATACAATCCTCCAAGTTGTCATTCTCTAGACTCTGTAATAGGCTATAGGTTTGTGTTTATAATACATGTATTATAACAAATGGGTAGGGGATAACTTTAAAGCAATTACTCTGACCCTAAACTGCGAAATGACTGTTACAATACCTTGTCTGTTATCATCACCCACTGCCCACTTTAATGGTCCCTGATTTCTTAAATATTTTATAGGGAATTTTTTATTTTTTTAAAATTCTCCAGCTCAATTAAAAACTGTCAATAGGTAGAAGGGACAATTGTACAGCCCCCTATGCTGGTCTTTCTGCGCTCCCGCTAACACTATCCTGTACAGATGTAATCGTACCTCTCACCTGTCCCGATTTTAGTGGGACACTCCGTTTCGCGGACCTCAAAGTGGAAAGTGTATACAAGAAAGTGAGTGGAGTTTTGAACAAAAGTGTGTGTTTCTGGGTGGGTCATGGGAGGGCTTATTTTGTCCCAATTTCGCAAGTCAAAATGTTGGGAGTGTCTGTAATGAAGGAGGCTGGATTGGATCATTCAGCTTCATCATGAACTTAATGTATCTCATTGATTCATAAAATGTTTTTGATGTTACAGCTTCAACGTTGACTAAGGAAACAGCGACAATATTTGCTAGAGATATACTACAAAGATGGCCTGCTGAGGCTATTTTACATTTACGTTTATTAAAATATACATTTACGTAGATTTTATTATCTGGCTTGCTCCTGTAACTGAAGGTCATGCCCTTGAGAAATGTGGCATTGGCTATTGGGAGGAAGAATGCAAAACCCGCAAACTGTGCCTGATTCTGTGTAAATTAAATTATTCTGTAGTTCATGTTACAGAAGAAACACATAAATACTGTCTATCAGGCTATGAAAAGACTAAGCTCGGGTTTTGTGAACATATATATATATATATATATTATGTGTGTTGGCATTGAGAGATGATAAATATTGCAGGTCATTTCATTGTAGTCATAGCCATTCACAAGGTCAGCACCTCCTTTGTTAGGATCTTACTTTCACCAATACAAGCTGAATTACTTTGAGAGACATAATTTTTAATTTTGAGAAGAGCATCATAAGAAGAAACAGAATAAAACAATTAGTAAAACAACGGAGTTGAATTTCAGACTGCCTTAGATAGCTTAATGGGTTCTTAGTAAGCAGGGAAAGCTATAAATATTATTGATACTATATATTTCTATTGGTATGCAGTTGATGGATAGACATTTATTTGGTTGACATTCAGAAAGTCGACAATATTAGGTTGACAATTCAAATGTAGACAGTATTAAATTGTTACAGTTAGAAATAGGGTTAAGGTCAGGGTTAGGATTAGGAATAGGGTTTGGGATAGGGTTATGGTTAGGGATATTATTTATCAACCTAAAAATTCTGTCTACATTTCAACTGTCTACCTAATAATACTGTCTACATTCCAGTTGTCGACCTAATAATACTGTCTACATTCCAATTGTCAACCTAATAATACTGTCTACATTCCAGTTGTCGACTTAATAATACTGTCTACATTCCAGTTGTCGACCTAATAATACTGTCTACATTCCAGTTGTCGACCTAATAATACTGTCTACATTCCAATTGTCAACCTAATAATACTGTCTACATTCCAATTGTCGACATAATAATACTGTTTACATTCCAATTGTCAACCTAATAATACTGTCTACATTTCAATTATTGACCTAATAATACTGTCTACATTTCAACTGTCGACTTTATAATATGGTTGATGTTATTATTTTGACTTTCCACCCCTGACAATATTATGGTGTCGACCATATAAATGTCAATCATGTATTTGTCGAACATATGTAACCCACCCTTTCTATTGGTACTTTGCCTAATATTTCAGTATATCTACGCAAAGAAATTAATATGTCGCACCCTCAGCTATTATTAAATATAATATACATTGTGTAAATTTTATCTATAGGCTTTGTAAGAAAACTTTCTCCATCTACACACTTTGTAATACGGACACTTGACCTTGACAAATCCGAGGGTAAACTTTTTCGATCCAGTGTGGTCCAACCGGCAGTGACCCTTATCTCTTGTCTGCAGAACTTGTACATCATTGGGATCAGTCTAATTAATCGCCTTTTCTGTGATGAGTCATCAGTATTAGAATCACTGCATTCCTGAGCAGCTACTGTGAACCTAATTACTGGTAATTAATGTTCAAACAGAAACTCTTTGTATGGCATTCACAGTCTTATGTTACAAAGAAAATACCATTGATTACCAGCAATATATTAACATGTGGCATGAATTATCATAACATTAATCAAGTAATGCAAATGCAATGTGTGATTAGCATTACAACTGATAATAAAGCATAATGCATTACTGCGTTTACAAAGCTAATGTGACTCCTTACTTAGAGCTGAAAAATGGGACAATTTATCTTTATTGTTACAACCTTGAGGCCAAGAGTAATAGAAGAGTATAATTATTTAAGTTGAAATGAGGGAAAACTCGCACATTGCTTTATTACGTTATAAAGGTGAAGCATGAAGCAGTGAGGATTTTTTGCTAATGGTAAATACACACAGGTGCTCTCTTATAACTTATGTTCTGTAGCTCCGAGCTATGTTCTGTAATGACTCATGCTGAGTTTGCACCGAATCCTGGTGTGTGTTGAACACCTTGGGCCTGATTTATTAAGGCACGCAAAATGAACGTATTGTGCATATTTTTCAGAAAACGCACGTAAATCGGCATCTTTGCTTCCGCAGGAGCGAATGTAAAGATACATCTGTTGATGAATATGGGTCTAGATCCGCTCTGTACAGACAATACACCCAATACATCTGTGGAAAATAAAGTAACAAAAGGGATAAAAATTAATGTCATCTGTTAATAATATAGTCATTAATGGCAAAAAATAAAAATAATTTTTATTTATTATTTTCCCATAAAATATATTTATTAGGAAGTTGTGAATGTCTACTGTACATAAAATGCATTTTTACAGTTGCTCCTGAATGCAGACACATGTCCTAGCTGTATACACAGCTGTCATCACTAGTAATCAGCACTTACACCCGACCTGTATCGGGAGCAAGTGATATAACAGAAAAACATGTATCTTTGAGATGCCCAAAGTTTGAATCAGATATTCCTGCGTGCACTGAGCTTGGCACGCCCTTACTGTACACTGACTATGTACATACGCTCAGTCCGCTCCCCGTTCCATTCTTGAAATCGTAGACTGTAGTAATGGTCCTTTGCAATTGAAGTTGAATTGGATTTTGCACAAAATTTGCAACCTATTAGCTTTTACGATCAGGACCCTTATCTTCATGGTAAGCAACAATCCCTAACCTTAGGTGCATTCTAAAGCTGATGAACACACGTCAGACCAATGGGCAACAGGCGAGAGAAGTATAAAAGGCAAGTGAGGGTATTTTATTAGCAAAAATGTATGGAAATTAGAAGTTAACAGGTGGGGGGCTTTGACACCCCCAAACAAGGACTGAATGAGCAACAGTCAGGATCTCCTGTTTGGATCATGTACGATGGAGTGTGGTATTTTGTCTCATGTAATTACCCTTTTAAGATGGCAAAATTGTATAAAGTAATCATCCACCTACTTTGATTTCCCTTACTTTGATTCCCTCTTCTTCCTCTGTGCTACTGGGGTCCCTAATTAAATCAGACCAGACCAAAACGAGGACACATTTTGGGTAAACCATTCAGAGTACTGTGCTATCCGCGGCTCCTGTGCCCACCATCAAACAGCTTCAGGCCACTGAGACAATGTCCCAGCACAATATTGATCAGTATTTTGGCTTTGGTGTCTCGACGTGCTGTGACTACCCAGGCAGGAGGCCGATTCTACACAGCAGCCAAAGCCCAGACCCTGCCATGCCGAGACAGGCACAGGTATAGTCTAGGTGTGGAGAGAAAAGCTCTGGATACAAATATATCATTTACACATTTGGTAATTTATTGCAAAAAAAGTGTATGCTTTAGATAAAAAAAAAAGAAATAAACATGTATATCATTCCCTTCTGTCCCTACTTGTACATAATCCTCTAATATGTCAGAGACATGTTTACAGGAATGGACAGTATGAATGCACAGGTTACTTCTCCTTATGATACATTTAGTCTGTTTCTCCCTTAATTGTCGCCTATGTGTGATGCTCAGTAAGGAACAGCATCAGTTCTGAACCTCTCTACGCAGAATCGGTCAATAGATCCTCAAATCAGTTGTAGATAAATTGCACAAATCCGGCAATGATGTGGAAAGACCCCGTTGACTTTAACCAGATGCAGGATTGATTCCTTATCATGACAGGTGATTGTGTTCCTTTATCCTATTAGATACAATCACTCCTGGTTCAGTAATGTAACTTCCTCCAGCAGAGGCGGGTCAAGTTGCCTCAACCCGATCAGGCCTTTTAAATAGATTGTTTCTCCCCGTTTTATTACAAACTGCCTAACGCTGCCTTTAGCTCTGAAATTACCGCAAGATTAAAAATGCCATAATGATTGTGTTGCTTCTCACAGCTCTGTCTTGATGCTATCACACGCAGCGGGGAGGCGGTGAATGGAAGAAAGGAATACACAGTTTACAAGGCAAGCAGAAATAAAAGTTGGATTTGTTTGTCACTGACTGTCATTAGGGAAAAGAATCTGTGACTGTTTTATCACCAAAGCCCCTTTTATATAGGAAATGATTTGTGTGTATCACAGCTTCTATAAGCAGATCACTTAAACTCCTAATTCAGCCTACTTACAGGAAACAGCATTAGATATGAGCTACGAGTAAAGATTACACCTAGGAAAGATATCTTACTATGTCTATAGCTTCACTCAGACATATTTGCAAGCATTATATTTTCTCTGGTTTATTCTAGCACCTAAATGCACTGTAAAGCTGGATACACACTACAGGAAATTACTACAGATGCAACTTCTGTTACGATTTTTACAAACGACTGAAAGTGCCGAACGGGCAGCACAGTGGCTAAGTGGTTAGCACTTCTGCCTCACAGCACTGGGGTCATGAGTTTGATTCCCGACCATGGCCTTATCTGTGTGGAGTTTGTATGTTCTCCCCGTGTTTGCGTGGGTTTCCTCTGGGTGCTCCGGTTTTCTCCCACATTCCAAAAACATCCTGGTAGGTTAACTGGCTGCTATTAAAAATGTACCCTAGTCTCTCTCTCTCTCTCTCTCTCTCTCTCTCTGTCTGTCTGTCTGTGTGTGTTAGGGAATTTAGACTGCAAGCTTCAATGTGGCAGGGACTGATGTGATTTCTCTGTACAGCGCTGCGGAAATAGTAGCGCTATATAAATACCTGATGATAATGTAGTGCCGATCAGCAGCCGATTCCTGTGTACACACCTACACTATTTACCTTCAGATCTGTGATCTTCATCTCTTATAACCATCTGCTGAAAAGATCCTGACTCTGTACAATGTACAGATATCTGTGGCCTCAATGCCATCCTGAATATTAGGAGTACTCACCCCCCCCCTTCTGCACTGGGCTATATCCTTCTGTTGATAATCTGAGATATTTGAATCGTAACTAGCACTTTATTAGTTTCTGATTGGACAGAACCAAGGCCCCTTACACAGAAGTTAAAACAGCGCTGTTTGCATCTCTTCTTCCCCTGCTGTCGACACAGGAAGATCATTCGGTGCAGCGCCGGTGAGCGTGAGTATGCCTTAACTGGGAGCCCTTGGCAGGGGGCACTCACACTTCTGCTAGTTGTGGGGAGAGGGACTGGTGACTGTAACTAGACATATCCTATAATGTTATATATCAGTTAACATTACATTATGCAAATAAAATACTCTTACATACAAGAAAAGCCTGTGTTATGAAAAAACTGTGATCATTGCCATTTAATCATAATCGTCATTATCATCAACATTTATTTATATAGCGCCAGCAGATTCCGTAGCGCTGTACAATTGGGAACAAACAGTAATAAAACAATACTGGGTAATACATACAGAGAGAGAGGTAAACATATAATAGTGTATATCAGAGGTATCTATCACAACTGTTGGTTAAATCCCTCTGCTTTCATACAAATGTATCTTACAGACAGACATTATGTTGGTTGTCCTTGGCTATAAACTCAGATCAATGGCTTGTATATAATTGTATCTACACAGCCTGTAACCAGGAGATGACAATAGACAAAACTGTCTGAACATTCCTTGAACAATGACCATTGTTCCCCAATCCATATACTTTTAAAATGTTATAATTATGTAATATCTGCTCTGGACCACTTTAGCGGTTATTTCCATCGGAACACACATCACGATCCTAGTTTATAAAGACACCTGCTGACATTATTGTTTTATAAATAATAGCTAGAAAAGTTACACAAGTTTCCTGCAATATACAGAAAATCTCTAAACCCAAATTTATCTCATCAAGGTCACAAATGAACCAACCGAGTCTGATGACAATAGTTTGTGGCCTCGTAGACTCAAAGCTGGTGGCCCAATCACTCATAACAATCCACCACTGATTGGCGTATCCTAAACGGTATTTTATACACATTACATACATTGACATAAAGCAAACTAACCCACAACTTAATGCATAGGACCTAGATAGTGGCTTAATGCATAATATTGGAGGTTAACCATAAGCCTCTATATAGTCTGCATTCTCTTTGAAGCATTATACATTTAACTTCAAGGCAATACTGTTTTTGAATATTTTATGCGTGAGAATCTCTTTGCTTAGCACATTAAGATCATATTAGATGTTGTGCTATTTTGGAATCACACAGTTAATGATCAATAAGGCAGCTTGACACTTAAGACTAACTGCGAATTGACCTTTGTATCCATCTCTGATACGTCCAGAGAACTAATATCCGCACAAGGAAGTCAGAGGAGATTGTGTAGTTATCCTTGACAGCCACAATGTATACAAAACTGTGCAGTTTACCGGAATACCATCAGCAGCAACAGCACTGAGCTGGCAAAACAGATATTATGTTTAATAGAAGGAGAATTCTTGTAGTTGTTTTCAAGTCACTTCAATTCATTTACACAACTGTCAATGGGATAATGTGCAATTTCAGCACTCCACAAAACTCCTATATGCTGTGTTAAGACCATTGTCATGCAAATACTTTAAAATGCTACTGTTATGTGCAAATAATCATGAATATATTGCTTGATAATTATCATACCAAACCCGAATAATGACTCATGTTTTTTTTTTCTAAGCAATGTGTGTAAATACAAAGGCTCCCAATTACCATACAGTAAACATATTATCCTCTTTAAGCACACAGACTTAACCATTGGACACCACAATCTTTCAATTTGGTTGAAAAGTCTGCATGCAATCTGAGCAGGGAGACGTTATGTGGAAGAGGATCACAGTTTCATTTATCAGTGATGCTGTACTGGAATACAGCAGTGGATTTCTGGCAATCACTATGCAGCACCTATAGAGTATCCTGTGATATTATATACTCAGCCTCCTGGCTAAATGCTACAAAATCTGCTGTGCGTCATATGCGCAAAAATGTTGTGTACAGCACCGGTGTGGTTACCAAAATAAAGGAGCTTGTACCCAGTATTCTGGGCTGATCTTCCTCCCTCACAAGGCATCAGCACAGTGCGAGCTGGAGTCTGCTGCTGCTGGAGAGAGAGCCTGTGGGTGTAGCCAGCTCTGGTGGGTGGAGAGCGCACTGTGTGCCTATAAGGAGCTGTCCACCATATCGGTGCTGATTCTGTATCTGGCTCCGGAGGCTGCATTCCTCCCCAGCTCGCCTTTGCCGTTGGATTTGTCTCTTTAAGGGGGTCTGTGCAGGGGATGTCTGCAGCCCAGCCTGGGGTCTCTGGATGCTGCTGAGAGTATGAGGATTGTCTGAACAGTCACAACACAGAGAGCTGGGATCATTCACACAAACTGTAATCAGTTGGAGCCACAAAAAAAAAACCATGGATTCGGATGCAAAACTGTTTTGTGCTTTTCTGTGTGTGTTCTCTGCTGTATGGAATCTGGGATCAACAGCTGCAAATTGTAAGTAAATCACAATGTATAGGCATCTGGGTGCGACCCTCACTGTGCTGGGGGTCTTTTAGGATGGGGGGGAAAAGTTAGTTCCCTTGATGGACTCTCTGCTTATAATGCAACATGATCATTTCTAGGGAATGTATAGGTGTTATGATTTTGGTGTATCTGTTGCCTGTGGTTCTGTGTCATTGTGCACCTGTCTGGGGTATCACGCATTTCATGTGTGATCCACATTCTGCAGTTCTGCTTAAAGGAAGATTTCGTACATTTACTATCCATATTGATCCATAGGTTCTGCTCCAGTTATGCATTGGGCATTCTATCCAGCACCTGTGACATGGTCACAGAGCCAAACTACGGTCGACTTGTAATTAAAATTATATTTTGCATTGATTCCTGGAAATGAAACCGAATATATCCTGCAACTCACAGAAAAATACTGAGCAAAATGAATATTTGCATGTATCAAGAATGAGTGGATTACCTTCCCATGTATCGATCAAGTTTGCATTTTCTCCCCCAGAATGTAATTGTCCTTAGAATAACATCCATTTAAATTGGGTTCAATGTTGTGCAATGTGTAGAAGGATTTATAGTTGGTGGGTTAATAAAACACCTATTGGTGTCAACCCTAGATAGACAAATCCTTCATGTTATTAAGATGAGTGAACTACATAGGCTACTGTATATTATTATGCAACTAAGATATCTAATATCGGTGGAATAGATAAAGTATATGCAACTCCTCAAAGTTTAATGTGTGGTCGAGTTCCCATCAGTCTTGCAGCCATTGCTGCTGCAGTCTGAGGCAGGGGAGAGTGTTTGTCATTCTGGGGGCAAATACGCAGCTCAAATCCTTTCTATGTTATGTGACTTCTTGAAGATGCGGCGCTCTTTAGAGACGGCACATGCCAGAAAAAGGATATGGGCAGAAGATACCCAGTTATACATGGTTTATTAGAAGATATTATTCTAGTGTTTACTAGTCATATAGTAAAGGCTTAAAATGCTGAATTGCAAACATTACCATGCAGACACTGCACTTAAACTTTGTCCACTAAAGTCATGGGTATTAGAACAGGATCAAGACATCTATGTTTATTAAAAAAAACAGGGAAATGCTATGTGTGAAATTATCAGATGCTAAGCAAAATGCAGCACTTAGTGTTTTGGAATGTACAAGTATATTTTTGATTTTGGAGGATTTTGACCATTTATTTTGCACTGCCTTTGCATGGACTGAACGCTAGAGGTCAGTGTTGCTCTTTTGCAGGACCATATAAAATCCTACAAACCACAATGAAAACACAGAGGAAAAGATTACATTTTGGATAAAGTATCAACAGCAAAGAGAAAAATAACAGATGCATTTTTTTTTTCTTAAGTCATACGCAGCAAAGACACATTCAATGTAAATTGTGTCATTAGCCGGAAAAAATATTAACATGACACTTATTACACTTGGGATTAAATGCAACAGCACGCCGTACAATTATAGAACATATAATCTCAGCTAAAATCTAATACTAAACATGAATAGGAAAAAAAGCTAAAACATTACAGCTCGGTGTTATGATTAAAAAACATTATTGGTTCTGTATATACACATATTTCATATCCACCTTTCCCAAAATTCCTGGCAAATCTGTAATATGCATTACCATATTTACTTGTCAAGAAAGTAATTACTAGAGAAATGTGCGAGAAAACCATCACCCTTTGAATAATTCATAAGACTTTCCCCATTCAGCTGTGCATTTAATTCCAGATGGACAGCTACAATGTAGATGAAGAGTAACAAATCTTTCCATTATTTCATAAAAAAAAACATTTAATTGACTATAGATGCTGTTCCCCTGTCTTCAGGTTCTCTCATTCAAGCCAAGCTTGCTGTCTCTCTGCCTAGGAATAACAGTGAGAGCCAAGGCAGCTCGTCTGCTGTATTCTGTAAGCAGCAAACCAGCTTGTCTTAGGTAGGCAAAATCTAGTCTATACAGGTAACCAGATATCCAATAAAGAAAGTCATAAAATCAAATACAAATAGGACCACATATGATTACAGACATTTTATTTGGTCTTCAATTGTTAACCAAAGTTTTTTTCAGATGTAAGAATGAAAGTTGTTAAAAGTTGAATAATATTCTTCTGGCTGTCTCACAAAAATGTAACCACAATTCAGGATATTTAAATGTATCTAAATGTTACAAGAGCACATACAGAACTAATGGTATGTATGTCTGCAATTTCATTATATATATTTGGAAAGTTGATAACATAACAGTTATATTAAACACTAGTTGCAGAGGCTATAAACCAACTCTTTGTTATCTTGAGTTATCCACAATAATCCAAACACCCAGATACAGCATTCCCATTCTGAGATAACTATATGAGATACTGTGGCACAGTATCTAAATAATTTGTCCCTTCTGTAGCACATTCAAGTGTGAGAACTCTGCACTCAGTAAATACATATATGTTTGGAAATACATAAGTAGTGATCTAGGTAAACTGCAATACCTGATTTGTTTTAATGTTTGAAAACAAACTTAAATTTGTTTCCATCGCAAGTTTCTATATAGTATTTGCAAATGTAAATTATGGGCAAGAGATGGCGGATGGTTTAAGGTTTATAGCTCCACATTGGTAGAGCAGTGATGACCGGTGCACAGTAAACAGTTGTCATAAAATGTCAATATTGGATTTGTAAACTCCCCTGATTGTGGAAACCGCATTAGTGATAACACAACCCGGTCACCAATAACATGTAAGTGAGATATATATGGTACTTGTATCTTTTATGACTTCATAAACTGGCTTCTGAAAGACAAAGAATGATATAACATTATATATAAAGTATTCTATATCAATTTGGTGCTTGAGCTCAGAATGACATGTAGACGTCCCATAACGAGAATTTTCCACCAATGACGTCCCAACTGTTGTCATTACAGAAAATTGCATTACAACAAGTTGTATGTTTCATATTCAGTCTAGTTTCATAGGAGCCTCACATCACTACTCTGTCATATCGCTGATGTTTAAATATCTGAGTTAGTCTCATGTTGATTTAGCCATTCCCATGTAACTTGCCAACACACAGACACACAGAATGTGGCTTCTTTTGTTAATATTCCAGTTCTCTGATTACCTGCAGGTTGTTCTAGTGCTTCCTCTCCTGCTTATCCATCTGCTCCCCTTTTTGAAAAAAAATGAACACAATAGGGATTATGACCCTAGTCAAACACATCTAATAGGAATAAAAAGTGCTCGTTAGAAGAGGATGAAGAGAGTTCTGAAGCAACAATATCTTAAGAGACGCTTGTTCACCATTGTCACTTCAGATGTCCACTTATCTTATCTTATATCTTGCAATTCATTTACATTCTTGAAGCATTGCAAGGGTATGACTGGCTCTGTCAACGCTGGTGAGATGAACTCTAAGTAATAGGATACTGCCAGGTAATGAAACAAATTAACTTAACTATAAAAATATTTGAAAGGTTCATAGTGCAGAGGAAATAAAGGAAGGAAGATAATATAGAATATGCACAAGTTCCACATAAACAAAGATTCCATTATTGAATATATGATTGGAGATAATGAGAAATGTTTATTTTCTTATACAACATGATACTACATTTATTAAATGTGCCGTATATACTTGATCCATTACTACAGAAGCAAAATGGAAGAACTCCTGCAAATAGTTTATAGCGTTAGTACTGAAACATAAAACTCAATCAAATCCTTCTCCAATTGCTTTTCAAATCAAGAGAAAATAACAGTGTTGGTGGATGGACTGAAATACATATATCATAATCTGTGATTGTTTCTGCATCTGCTCCTCTTGAATCACTTGGCTGGTGTTAGGAATGTATCTGATTGGATGAGTGATGCAGACTGAAGACAGGATTACAGGGTACTGGCAGATAGCTTGGTCCATCGTCCATGCAGGACTCATTACCATGTGTGCCGCTTAATCCTTATTCTACACAATGTTCCATCTGCAGTTGGAAGCTTCTGAGTCACTTGTCATCTGCACAAATGTTAACTCTTTTAGGTCGTTGGACTTAGTGCTCCTGGTTGGACTCACAGATTTATATATTTGTATCCGTGCTCTTTGATACTCAGTTTGGAGGCATAAATTAAACGTCTAAACCTGAAAGAATTTCAAATATATTGCAGTGATAAGTTAATTCCAGAATGTTTTGATGAAGATTCCAACCTTCCCTGTAGGAACTCCAATATATTTTCTAAGAATGGCCTGAGCTTATTTGAGCATTCCGACTTCATTCATATATCAATAGCAATTAATCTAATTAGGAATATAATTAAAACACTAATTAAGTTTATTAACATTAGAATAAAGCCATATTAAGATACAAAGCAGAGTTAGGAGATTTATAGTCAGAGACAGAGAATAAATACTATTCATAGCATTAAAAAAAAACATAACAATTAAAAAAAACGTGAGTTAGTTTGATACTTCACAGGTAATGATAAGAAGTAAGTATGTTTTGATTGAATATGGAGCCTTTGTCTTTTTTTGTTGCTACCGGCCCTTTAAGTGCAGATTGAATCGTATCATTGGCACAGAATTAATAGGATAATTCACAGTGACTGTCTCACATTTAGATTTGTGCAGACTGTCTCATAGTTAGACCGTCCCTGACGTTCCTCTGTATCTGAGAGAGTCGGTGGTGGACTGCTGGCAGTCTCAAAGATCAGGACTTTTGTAGGCATGCATGACTTAGACATGTTCGTCCTACATGCTGCTTACACACGTATGCATGGATGTGGTACCGTGGACTTGTGGTGTCATTGTTACTGGGTACTAATCCTGCACTAGCCCTGGGAGAGCCCTAGATGTTGCTTGACTTGTAAGCGCCACTTTCTCCTCTTGGAAGCGGCAACTTCCCCTCTTGGAAATGGCAACCCAGCTGCTTCTTACCTAAGAAGGTCAGAGATGGGCTTGGCATCCTCTGCTCCTCAGTCTGGGAATGTGGCGTTGGCCGTGACATCATAGCGCCACACTCCTAACATCACGCTGTCATGGTGGAGCAGCAGCTCCAAGAATATTCTCCTCCATGTCAGTGACCGGCGCTCAATTATGGGTCATTAAAATCATTGGATGAGCGATATGCCACTCAGTCAGTGTTTAGGCACCACCCTAACCATTAGTGCCATAGGAACCACCTAGGTTCATCTAATAGTACCACCGGCCCTGACATCCCGGCATTTATGAACATATGTTATAGCGGGAGGCAGAATTATAATATCTTTATGCTTCCCAAAGACATTTCGTTGGTCTATAAAAAGCGCAAACCTTTCCGTCACATCAATCAAGTGGTGTTAGCTATCCCACATGTTGGTATTTGCACAGATTAAATGGTATGGTCCATGTAACCGTGTGACTGGGTGCTGGTGGTCTCACGGATCATCATCATCATCAACATTTATTTATATAGCGCCAGCAAATTCTGTAGCGCTTCATCTTCTGCTATTCCACAAATTGGGGAGTGATAGTTGTCTACGGATTGAAGGGGAATCTTAGCCGTACATACAGAGAGGCTGGTGGTCTCACAGACTGACTTGTTCAAATTGAGAAGCGCTAGTTGTATCGTAGGATGGAGAGTTCTGCCAGTGTTAAAACAATGATTAGTGCTGTATGTCTGACAGAACGAGGGGCTCCGTTACAGTAATACATCAAAGCTGAGCTCTCTGTTCTGCTAGTAACGCTCCATATGTAGATGACAGATTGCAGTAACGTAATTGTCAGTAACACATGTTCCAATATAATATTTACAGTTAATTAACGTCTAAAAATACCTGAACACAATTATGGGAACACTTGGTTAGGAGGGTAACACAACAAATAGATCCGTGGGAGGAAAATATAAGTTCTGAGAAATATGATCTAAAAGTGAAGGGGGAGAATAACAAATCAATGGGTGTTTACGTGGTAAGATGATAATGACAAAAGATGGACTAATTATCAACCAAGGGGTGTCCAAGAAAATGGAATTTCCTTGCTTGTGTATGTATCTTATTAATGCTGCAAAACAAATTGATCACCTGCATGCTTTGCGCCCTGTTTTATTGGTTTTGATTTGCTGACCCTCTAAGTCTTCCACATAAATCGGATGTGGATGTTGCATTGTAAAAAGTCACGTTCAACGATAGTGAGAGGTAAATTAATCAGACTTTCTATAGGGGGAAAAACGGAGGTGTTGCCCATAGCAACCAATCATATTCCAGTTGTTATTTATCTACTACATTCTAGAACACGATAGCTAGAATCTGATTGTTTGCTATGGGCAACACCTACACTTTTCCTTTTTATAAGATTAGATCCTGAGGGTCAAGGTGAGTGGGAAATACTGATATAGTATTAATTATCAAATTGAATTAATGCTCCATTATCAACCCTCTACACTTAATTCAGTATAGGATCAATTTATGCATCAATTTGATTTGTCATATAAATTAGTCAATTTTTATACAGTACATTTTGCAGCCGTTTTAAATAAAGCTAAAAAATTAGCCCTTATGAATAGCATAACATAAAAAAACTACTGACAAATTATATAGAAATACTGATACAAAACATAACATAAACTTTGTGAATACATAACAAAGAAATATAGTTATGAATAACATAAAATACAAACTACTGAAAAATAACATGGACACACTGATACAAAACATAACATAAACACTACTAATAAAATCCAAGGAAATACTGATACAAAACATAACGTTAAAACTACTGATAAAAAAGCAGTAAGAGTGGGAGCCACGTTTAATTGAATGTTATAGCAATGATTAAAGGAGCCAAATTAGAAGGCAGATTGGCTGCATAAGGATTCATAAATGCTGGCGTAATAGACTAAGCCTGGGGACCTCTTGCTATAGATTAGAAGTTTGAGACAATTATAAGAACAATCGGTATAGACAACACTTGTGAGTTATAAAGGACTTATTGTTTCACAGACCAGAGAGAAGTGACAAGACATTAACATACTAGTACACCAGAGATCCAATATGTAGGGATCTTTATTCCAATAATAAATCAATAAACTGTAGATAGACATTTGTGCAAAAGTCTACTTTTTATTTTTTAAAGTAATTTTAATTGAAGAAACGACACAAAAGAGATTGACACATAATGTTCCGTAATATAAAATTGTAACAAGTATTTTTACATAATATTTATAATAATGAGTAAAAAGAAAAAAAGAAAAAGAAAAAGAAAGGAGAAGAGCATTAGGAGGGGAAATGGGGAGGAAAGGTGCAATGTACATTATACAGGGGAGCATAAAAAAGTCAAAAGAGGTATTATGTTAGGTCGTGTGATGGAGGCTCAGGTGTTGCTCTGTAGGAGATCTTGAAAGGAGGTAGAGTTTAAGATTGGGTTGGGGAATTTATAATTCAAGGCTCGAGAGGTAGAGAGTTCTCTACAGGTTTTTGGCAATTAACCCTTTTGCTGCTGCCGATAAGTGGGAGACTAACTGGCTTTTCACCCCAACAACTTAGGAAGATTGAGAGAATAGGAAGAACCAGGGATCTTTTGGTAACTGTTGCTCTAGCAATGAATTGATAATGGAGTGTACCCTGTCTTGAAAAGAAATTATATGGGGACATGTCCACCAGATATGAAACGTTGTTCCCCTGTGGCCATATTCACACCAGCAATTGCCGAAGTTTACTTTTTTATTAAGTTTCTTTATAGACAAATTACATGATAGAGACTCTAAGATAGTTGGGCTATAAGAGACTGTTATTTTTGCAAGATGTTAATTTGCTTAAAAGTTGTAGCAACCTTGCGATTATTTTTCCCAACATGTATAATTTATACTTATATTATACTGTTTGAGAAAATAGATTTCTTCAGGAATATTAATAAGACAGTGACAGGCTGCGGATAACTGATATTCCTGAAGAAAACAATCCCACTGACGTCTTCCTCCAGCCTCTGCAACGTCCTCCCTTACCTCTTCCCTGCAGTCTCACCGGTAATACAATCTTTCAGTTATTATTTTGCTTTACCTTTACACATTGTACTTGTAAATTCACAGAGTTTATAGTAGTTGTGCAGTGTGGTATGATTCAGGTAAGCCTGAGAACACTTAAGGATGTATAATAAATTACTTATTCAGTCTGGTGGAATTTTTCAAAATTTGGAAGGCAAATGGGTAAAGAGATAAATGTTCTGTGGGAAAGGGAAAGTGGAAGAGTTCCCATAGCAACCAATAAGATTCTAGCAATCATGTTCTTGAATACACTAGATACATGATAACTAGAATCTGATTGGTTGCTATGGGCAGCACCATATTGTGATCTGTGATGTTAACTTGCAGTCTCCTGACAGACACATTTTATTACAAGAACCCAGCGTTCCCCACAAAAAAAGCTATAATAATTAAAGAATCAATTATATTTAAAGTGAACGTTTGCAGGGGTTAAATGTGCATGATAGACCTTACATTGTGTTTTACAAATATAACTCCTGGCCTAAGTCTAAATGTGTTCTCAGTACACTCTTTAGCAGCGTAGAACATTAGGGTTGGACCAATTCTCAAACATCATTGTCTACTTGTCTAAGGACCAAACTTTAGGAGTTGGAGCTTATACCAAAGCAGCAGTGAGATCAATAATAGGTAGAAATATATATAAATAAACATGAGTGTA
This sequence comes from Mixophyes fleayi, assembly GCF_038048845.1. Lineage (NCBI taxonomy): Eukaryota > Metazoa > Chordata > Amphibia > Anura > Limnodynastidae > Mixophyes > Mixophyes fleayi. Next base: position 149,668,653 of record NC_134408.1, on the reverse strand, counting down.
TGTAAGTCCCAGGTTTCTGACCTGTGTGTTTTGAACTTCAAGGCAGCACGGTGGCTCAGTGGGTAGCACTTCCGGTTTCCTCCCACACTCCAAAAACATACTGATAGGTTAATTAGCAGCTAACAAATTGACCTTAGTCTCTCTCGATCTCTGTCTGTGTGTATGTTAGGTAATTTAGACTGTAAGCTCCAATGAGGCAGGGACCGATATGAGTGACTTCTCTGTACAGCGCTGCGTAATTAGTGGCGATGTATAAATAAATGGTGATGATGAAAAGTATTGGTATTGTAAAAACAGTTTGCCAAAAGCTTTGCGCTTAACTAAGTGTCGGATCCTGGAGTGAATGGAGAGAGAGGGAGGGCTCCTATTCATTAGGCCCATCTTATTGTTTTTTTTTATCTTTATTAAAACTAGCTGAGGCAAGCTGTACCAGAACATTGAACTGGTGTGACCAATTATGGATGCAGTGTGGAGAAGTGACCTGTCTACCCCAGCAGACAACATCTGCACCCTAATTCCATTATTATCTATCTATCTATCTATCTATCTATCTATCTATCTATCTATGCTGTACCACCTACTGCCGTCATTGTAAAACTATCAAATTCCATTTATTTAGCTTTTCTTCTAAAATATATAGATATATATATTATATATCTATACATATATAAATATATACACATATATATATATATATATATATATATATAAAACAGTTTCTTCCGTTTTAAATATGAAATTAATGGAAGAAGGGAAAGGTGACAGAACTTAATGTTCCAGTTGTTCAATCTACGCATTTAACAATGTAAAACTTCCTTCAACTTAATACTACATCTTAAAGTCATCATATATTTTAGTTTTAATGAATCTTAATTTCATTCCTGAAATCTTACTATAAATGATTCATCCTGTCTGTTAAGCTTCTCCTCAGATTGAGCCCTTTTGAGTTTCCAAAGTTTAAATATTCAGTTTTACTCGTGTTTGGGGTGAGATTCGGGAAGACTCTATAGGTCATTAGCTCCGAGTTTGCCACAGTTATCTCCTTTGGGGACTTTCTAACGTGTTAACATTACGTCTTGTCTGCCGTTAAATAATACATTTTCTTTCTTACTTTGAATTTATTTTATCCATAATCCTTATAATCTGCCATCACTGTAATTTATAATAATAGTCATCTTTGCTATATCTTTTATAAATATTTCCTTACAAACTGTATTGAGCCCTTATAATGATAGTAATAAACTGCTCTCCAGACAATGCTGGGAAACAGGAGTATTCAGGAATCTATGACCTGCAAAACTCCTTTGTTGTTGGGAATGGGTTGCCTAGCAACAGCTAATGGGAATGTGGCTATATCCTGGTATGTATCTCTGCACATAGCGTATCTGTGTGCGCTGTTCGTCTGACCTTGTGCACCAATCAGGACACAGGACATGAAACCCCGCCCCTAGCTAGAAGCTTGAGAGATGTCAACCTGAATATTACTATATATCTATCTATATATACAGTATATATACAGAGTGTGTGTGTGTGTGTGTGTGTGTGTGTGTGTGTGTGTTTGTTTGTGTTTGTGTGTGTGTAAGAAGACAATGCACCTTTCAAATATGTGTTATGCACATATCAAGAGATCAGTAGCAATCATCTAGTCCTCACTAAGTCTTACATTTTATACTACCTACTTTGTTATTATTTTGCAACAAAAAATAATCCAACACAGAGAAGCCATATGAGAGAAGTAAATAGATCCTTACTGCTTACACGTCAGTAGAAGAAGGTAATTTGAGCCCGGTGCTGCTAATCAAATGCATTAAGTGATCACCAGGAACTGTCTCTACATAAAGGCCTTTGGAACTTCGGTCTGGAACAATCAGGTTTCTGATAGCACCATGCCAAGGAGGAAAGACATCTGCAAGGATCTCAGAGGTGACCTGATCAACTTTAAACCATAAATAATTTTTCTTACAATTGATGAGATACTTTGCAGAATTTGCTTTTTCCACAAAGAGATGTGGGGAAACTCTAAGCTCTCGTACAATGAGGAAAATGGAGGGAAAACTTGCACTCATTGATTTGATATTTTTTATTAATTCCAAATATATATTCATAAACTGATATCCAGAGGACCCTTCTACTAAAAATAATCTATTGGCTTAATAGTCGTATAGCACGGTACACACAGATCTTCCTGGTTATGTACCTGATCTCCTACATGGTCTTACAAGGAGATTGACCACTCTATCCAGATCATAGTTTAACCTGGTACCACTGTTGTAAGTATCCCTTTACTTTAGTCACACTATCTCCCAAAATACTGCTCAGATGATCCTCATTTTTGGCTTAAAGTGAGGGAACGCCAAGGGTTTGATTTGCTAAAGTTTCTAAAAAGGAAAACTGGAGGTGTTGTCTGCAGTAACCAATTAGAATCTATCTATTATTTTCTAGAATGTATGTACTAAATAAAAGCTAGACTGTGATTAGTTGCGATGGGCAACACCTCCACTTTTTTTTCCTTTAAGATTTAGTAATTCTACCCCCTGGGTCTTTATTACATATGGTATGTTTGTATTTGAAAGTTTCTTTTACATTGGGCAAGGTGTGTCTAAAAATACAATTGGAAGGCCCAAAAGACATCCCATTACAAGTAGACGTGAAATCAAACTCCACCAACTCTGCTGCAAAATTCAAGTGTTTTTGCAAAGAGAAAATAGCTATATACCCTTCCCCAAAACATTGAACTTCCCTTCAAATGCACCCTCAATTCTTTTATCTCATTCACATAATCTTATGATGCAAAATGATGACATTTAAGCGATACCTCTCCATGCTTAGCAAGGAATATTATTCTCTTATCAGGGGGTTTCCAAAGTTTCACTCCTCTGCAAATGCCGCCATCTTAATCCACAAACCCATGAGCTTTGGTAGAAATCTAGGCACACTTGCGCAATTCGAAGCGCGATGTGCGATACAAAAGGATTCCGCGCTGTGCCTCTGACCATTAGAGCTTCCGAAATAACCTTCATAATGTTCTTCATCATCATCATCATCATTTATTTATATAGCACCAACATTTTCCGTAGCTCTTTACAATTGGGGACAAACATAGTAAACTAATAAACAAACTGGGTAAAACAGACAGAGAGGTGAAAAGGCCCTGCTCGCAAGCTTACAATCTATTGGACAATGGGAGTTTGACACATGAGGTTAAGTCTACATTTGCAGACGGCCCAGCCAGACTGCAAAGGTAAAAGTGACTCATAAGCTAAATGATCCTGTCACACAACAATGTTGGTCAAGGGGTAGTTGTATAATGGGTGGTAATAGGGTAATGTAGTGAGGTTAAGAGGGTGGTTGAGGAATATTATAAGCTTGTCTGAAGAGGTGGGTTTTCAGAGAACGCTTGAAAGCTTGTAGACCACCACAAGAGAGTTTTATTGTGCGAGGGAGAGAATTCCATAGAGTGTGTGCAACCCAAAAAAAGTCCTGTAACCGGGAATGGGAGGATGTAATGAGTGTGGATGAGAGACGCAGATCTTGTGCAGAACGGAGTTGCCGAGTTGGGAGATATTGTGAGACAAGAGAGGAGATGTATGTTGGTGCAGCTTTGTTGATGGCCTTGTAGGTTAGCAAAAGTATTTTATATTGGATTCGGTACAAAACAGGCAACCAGTGTAGAGACATACAGAGTGATTCAACAGAGGAATAACGATTTGCAAGGAAAATCAATCTTGCTGCAGCGTGCAAAATAGATTGTAGGGGTTTGAGTCTGTTTTGGGGAAGACCAGTAAGGAGGGGATTACAATAGTCAATGCGGGAGATGATAAGCGCATGAATTAAGGTTTTTGCAGTGTCTTGTGTGAGATATGTGCGAATTCTGGAAATATTTTTTAGATGTATGTAACATGATTTAGATATGGAGTCAATGTGGGGAACAAAGGATAGGTGTGAGTCAAGGATTACACCTAGGCAGCGAGCTTGTGGGGTGGGATTTATGGTCATGTTATCAACAGAGATAGAAATGTCATCTATTTTTATTAACACTATCTAAATAATTAAAGCTCATATAATATAACAGTCCTGGTTGAAATATATAGGAGAGAGTTTATATTATAAATTCTTGAGACTAAGCCATAACTTTAGTTTGGCTCAATTCTTTACGGCTTATTACATTGGACTATTAAATATCCGTGTCTTATCAGGACACAGCCTGTTAGGGATGTGCTAAATAAACAAAGTCTAGATTGCAGACCGGGGTTTTGATATTCATTCCCGGTGACAGCGCCAAAGATTAAGTGTCAAGATGATATCTCTTATTATTGAATTCTCTCTAGGGCGCCGGCTCTAGGATGTATGCTCTGAATTTTGGATTCCAACAAATCACAGATGGAAAGACAAACATGTTCCAATAATACAAAAGGAACTCACACCTAATCTAAGTTATGCTGTCATGTAAGCCTGTTCCTTACCAAGTCTTTGATTATGGCATAACTAGATTTCTCACCTGTTCTCCTTGTACAAGAAATGTCGCTGCTTCTGATACTTTACTGCCAAGATTGTGTCAGAACAGAACCCGTCAGCTGGAAGTGATTGCTGTGTAGAAAACTATCTTCTGCTTTTGCAAGTATCCAGTGTGGAGAGCAGGCATTATATACCTTGTTATATAAATTGGAGCTGCAGCACACATTTCTAAATATGCTGTGTGTGTACATTGTGAAGTGTAGAATAAATAACAACTGGGATGTAAAATCTGAGGGAGGGGGGAGCTAATGGTCTTTACTTGAGAATGGCAGGAAGAGATTGGCAAGAGTTGTTGGATCAAATCCCTTCTTCATCTACTTGTGACTTTTAGCATTAACTTTCCCAGTCCTATGCATAAAATTAATTCCTACACAACAAAAAAGTATTGCTAAACACAACTGTATTGTATGTATACAATATATTTCTAAAGTAGGTCACACTTTCTTTTGAACTGTAGCACAGAATGAGGGACATGTTTAGCCCACAACCTTTGTTAACTTCCCGTTTTGCTTATTATCAGGATTTTCTGCTCCGGTGTACAGCTTTCTATTTTTTTTTGGGGGGGGGGAGGGGTACATATATGCTTAGGGCAGATGGAACCCATTAGGATGCTGGGAAATCACACGGTAACATTCTATAATGTGGAACAAGACATTAATGAGTTATTGGAAACAATGTCAGCAGATCCACCGATTCAGCAGGAAACAGTGCACATTGCTGAGCTTACTAGGTCATGGAAAATGTAAGTAATTGTGGTAAAATTAGACGTGACTCTATCGGACCATGGGGGCTTTGTCCAGCAATATCTGGAACTGTCAGTGGCCAGTTAGTCCAACTGCCAGATTCTATCACCAACTTTAGAGATGTCTACAGCAGATCTATTTTTAATTTAAGTACATATTCTGGGCATATAACAGAGTAATAAAGTGTTTATAGTGAGATGAGTCCAGTAGTAATAATGTGAATGTTACAGATTGCAGTATTTGGTGATTATTTGGATGAGGTTTACTTTTTTGTAGGTAAGCCCTTACACTTTGTCCTCTTGTCTTCTGGTCCATGGAGATGCTCAAACTATTAAAGCCAGTTCAAAATTTGATGGGATTTTTGGAATTTGAGTTTCACATGACACGAAGTTCAATTTGAAAGTACCGATTCCTAGCTCACAGTTAATATACATTCAAATAAAGTACAAAATTATCCTTTTTCCAGCCCGTTTAACATTAAATGGTTATATTTTATAGTATTTTTTTAAAATTATTTGAACATCGAACATTACGGTGTACAGGTTTGTTGGAGCACTAAATTCACATAGGAATCATTAAAAATACTATGCAACGTAATGTCATTGAATTTGCTGGAAATAGGTCAATTTACTTGAACTTTGCTCAAATTCTTTTCTATCTAACATTCAAGAATTCAGTGCAAGCTTTAGAACCAGTTCAGCAAATCCATTTGAGAACTACTTTGAAACAACTTTGAGCATTTCTCCAGCTCTGCAGTATTAAGTACTAATTATTTAAAGATGGCTAACTCTGAGCCTTAGGTGACCATTAACCAATGTCAAACTGAAAACGTGCAGACAGATTTAGTGTTAGGAAGGAGGGTGCGTCCTACGTCAACTCAAAATCGCAGTGTGATAATAAAGATATCTATTATTTGTGTTCTACATACAGAAGCAAAAAAAATAATTACAACCCTCCCCCCCCCCCCGCAATGCATTATGGTTTATCCAGGTGCAGATTGTCACTGTCATCTGCATTGTTCCTAACTCTAACTAAAGCTCTTCTATAATTCATTAATATTCCATTTTATGTTTGAAGGGTAATACCATTGTCTTTATTTTAAAGATATTTAAGGGCTGTGTTTAAATAAATAAAAAAATCTTTGCTTTTGATAATTACGAATTGATAAATATCAATGGTTGACATTTACTCTTATTAGACGAAGGTCACAAATAATTATGGAAGACAATTTGCTAGCTGATTAATTAAGCTTGAATGACTTTGAACAGCTTTGATGAACCTAAAAATACTTATTTTGCTTCAGCCGATTATTTTTTAATTTTTTTTGAAAGTTGCCGCTTAAAAAGCTCCCAGGGGACATTATTATGGAAAGTTCAGATTAGATCTGAAATTAAATTGTACGCCTTGAAGAGCATCTATCAAACATAACTACACATTAAACACTTATGACATCGAAGACAAATTTGTTACATTTACTGTGTATTACAGAATTCTAGATTCTGAATTTGCTTTTGTTTACTGTATTAGCTGAAGCAGCGTCTCTGAATGGTTAAGTGAGATTAGTGGTACCGTCAGCCCACAGTGCAGCCCACACCAACAGCTAATGTACAGCTTAGGAATCACAGCAGCCAGTACAGGATGGTTAACTATCAGTGTTAGTTTTTGCAAAAGATCAAGAGAGGTAAATCCCCCCAAAATAATCTAAGTCTATAACCCAGAGATTTCGGGGGTGTAATGTAGCAGAGATTGACATCAACACAATTAATTAAGTAATTATTAATTAGTAACTAATAAATTAATTGTCGAATCTTGTAAACAAACTGTTATGACATGAACATATGATATCTTTATTATATTATGGGATAAATATTCCACAATAATGTGTTCACTTTATCATTTACATAAGCTGTACCTTTATATAACCAATAAAAATTGATTGCAAAAATAATAATAATAATAATAATAATAATAATAATAATAATAATTAATTGCTCTATGTGAGGCGTTCTCACTAATGCTTATATGCTTGTATCTATGACCATTACAATAGCCCTCTGGACTTCTGACAATGGGACATAACTTACTATATATTTGAAAGTGGAGCTGAATTAAAAAATCCTTAAAAAAAAGTCAATCACTCACATTCATTGAATATTGGTAAAAAGGTTGTTAATTTGTTGTGTAACAAAAAAAAACTAACAGCAATGGGCAACTTGATAAATATATATATATGTACTTGCGATCTGGTGGTAAATGTATGTTCTAAAGCGGAAAAGTGGCGGTGTTGCCCTTAGCAACCAGTCAGATTGTAACTATCCTTTATCTAATACATTCTAGGAATGAAACCTAGAATCTGATTGGTTGCTATGAGCCACACCTCCAGTTTTCCTTTTTAAAACTTTTCATACATTTTCCCCTGGTCTGCCCAATCAGCAGAGCCGTACTTGCGTGACCACAATCTGACGAGCTGTTGTGTGCCCTCAAAAAACATTCTCCAACCACTTTCAGCACGACACCACTTGTGTGAAGACTTCCAGACTGAAATGTGTTTTATTTTTGTAGTCTGTATGTTTATCTGATTATGTTCTAATGCTCCTCTAATTATGTTGTCCGTTAATCTGAAATCTTCCAATACAGAAAACATGTTGTAAAAGATCAAGGGAAGAAAGTTTTGTTGTGACATGGAAAGGGAAGGAAGCACTGGTCATAGTACAGTCATCCCCCTGTTTACTTTAATATAATAATAGGGTTCAGTTTCTGACCTTATACAACAAATGTATCTCACTGGAGAAATTCTAACAGCCATAAAAAAGAAAACCTCACTATTGGCCTCGGCAATCCAATGTTTGTACTTAGATACCCAGGAGGATGTGTGAAAGACACTGATAATTCTTTATTTCATGCATGTTGCCCTCTCTCTGTCTTACGAGACTGCTATATTTCCTTGTCAGCGTTTACTTTCATAATGAGCGTCTCTTTGGGACTGTGGTCGGTTGGCATTTTTTATTAATATGCAAATAGTAATGTCAAGGACGTTGGCTTAAACAAATGGAAATTTGATGATACGTGTTCCTACATGAGTAATGTATCCAGCAGGACATGATAGATCCTGGAAGGCTGTCACACAGCTGCCTGGATAATAAGGTTGGAAAGAGGGACAATGTTTTATCGACCACCACGTTGATGAGGAAATTACAGAATTATTTTACATATGACTAATTTCCAAGATTAGAAGAGATTACCTATAAATATATACTACAATTTACCTTTGTTTACAGTAAGGAGCAAAGCAAAAAATGGAACAAGTTTGCTCCTGGACAAACCTTGCTATGGTGCAAGAGGAGCAAATGTTTTTATTTATTTATTTTTGCATGCAGGGAAATACTGGCTGTGTTTGCATCTGAAATACAATTACTGGGCAGATTTATTTAGACTGAAATTTAGAGTTGAGCTAGAACCCGCCCCCTCCCAAATCTGTCAGCATATTTTATATTTACATTACTACATAGTTTTGCCAATGTGCAAATTGGCCCATTTTGTTCTTCATTGCTCCGAACTCTAAATGAGGCCCAATATCCACTACATTCCATCAAGGTGAGAATTTAAAACCACTATTTAAATACAAAAAAGACTAGAAGTTATTATACTCTAACACAAGTATGTAATGAATGTAAAGAGATGAAAGGAAGCTGGGATGCAACAAGAGGGGCAGGAAATCTATTTAAATACAATCTAACTTAGTTGTGCTACTATATCTCACTATATATATATATATACACAAGTTAACCCGTGCATGATACTCATGCATTCTAGTCAAATCAAGCTACTTAAGGTGTTAAAAAGGTTCTTGTCATGCATTTGGGCCATAGCCCAGACCTCCTCAGGGGAAGAGCGTTACTTCCCGACGTAAGTCCCCTTTTTTAACGTGGTTTTGTCCACATGTCACCTGCTCATCATTCTTCTCCATCACCTCATCTTTCATCTTCATCGCCACATCTATCCAGATGTCTATCCAGACACAGGGATCTCTTTCAGCGGTCCTGAGTATCACACTCCTCTCACTCTGTCACCCCCGGCAACCACCAACCACTCCCCACTGTCACCCCCGGCAACCACCAACCACTCCCAACTGTCACTTCTCCTTCAAGAAATATATATATATATATTTTTTAAATCTTTATAAACAGTTTTAACAATTAACAAATTAAATTAACAAATTAAAAACATCTTAATGTACCAAATTTCAGCCCTTTCTGAATTTTTTTTCCCACACACACTAATTATTTAGTAGGTCAGTGTATAACTCTGCCCAGCAGGTGGCGCTGCAGCTTGGTTTTATTTTTTCCACACACACACAGACAGACTAACACACGCCACTAAGCATTTATATTATAGATATATAGAGAGAGATAGAGAGAGAGAGAGAGAGAGAGAGAGAGAGAGATGCTCACTGACCCCCTTGAACTGGTTTTGGTTTTGGATCTTTATTAGCTTCGTGTTTTGGTTTTGGTTTAGGCAAAACCGCCCTTGTGTGTTTTGGTTTTGGTTTTGTATTTTTTCAAAAAAATTCTAAAATATGCTAAAATCACATAATTTTGCTCTTTTTTTGTTCCTACATTATTATTAACTTCAATAACACTAATTTCAAGTCATTTGCAGTCAATTTTGACCACCTCACAGGTCACAATATTATTTTCATACACTTTCAGACAAATAATGCAGCGACCTGGCTGGATGGTAAGCGACAGAGCAATGACACAAACACATGGCAGTTCCTGGCACATCTAGTAGACATTGGCAGAAAAGATAAATGAGGGTCCGCCCTCCCTCCCACCCACCGTGATGTTGGATCTTAAAAAGGAATCCAAAACTCACGAGATCCAAGATCCGACAATAACGTTTTGCCTCGTTTTCAATTTCGAGGGCGCGCGAAAGTACTGAACCGGCTCGGTACTCGGATCCCCTAAGTTCGGGTGTGTTCGGTTCTCGAGGAACCGAGTCTGAGCATCTCTAGATGAGAGTGCAGCTTATCAGTTCACTAGGAGTCCAAGTATTGTAAGTATTGCCCATATTTAATGAATATTCATCCTGAAGTGTCTCAGTGATGTCACTGGTCGCAGCGCTTTGATCGGCTGCGGTCTCATGAAATCTGATTTAGTGCACTCACAGATGGCTGCCTTCATTGTATATAAGAGACAGGTACAATTTAATGCTCCTGAATTGTTCGAACAACAATACTTTGTTTCTGACTTGTGGGTCTAGTTAGATCGCTTTATAACAATACTAATTGCTTGCATCCTCTGCACGTCCTGATAATGAACCTCAAATACCAATATCTCCGTTTCTCACGTGTTGATTCCTTTTTTTTCTCATTATTTTTCTAGCGTGAATGTGGCAACGCGCTCTGTTATTTCCTCTTGTCATGTTGTGACATGATGTGAGCTGCCGACCACGCAATTTCATTGTCTCACTCGGTGCATCCTGATCATTAAAGAGAGCATCAATCCGTCCCCGGCGCTCACATGTTGCCACCATTCACCGCTGCTCCTTTTAAAACTTTCAATTAAAGTCAGGGACCTTGGCAGGTGGCAGCGTCTTCTAACAGGTGAACCTTTCCGTTCCATTAACACCCCCGAGCAATCACAGCTGGGGGAGAAAATAATTATCCTTTAGCCAAAAGCTTGCTGAAATGGCATACAAATATCAAAATGTCATCAATTATCTCGCTTGTATGTATAGTGCATTCAATAGAGCTATTGACAGCTGGGGAAATATCCCTCGTGACTGTGTAAGGTCTCTGTAGCATTGAGATATCATTACAAAGTACAGTCAGGGGTGCAGGCTGCAGGGCTGATTGTATAAGATAATATTCCACGCGCTGAGAGGCTTCTATCCGTACGTGTGATGTACATGAGTGTTTTATACGAACGTACATCAGTTCAATAAGCTGTTCCTGGCTTGTGGTCACCATAGAACGTGGGTGGTGTTGTCTTATTGACGAAGAGTTCGGAAAATTCTATCATGTCAGCAATACAATTTTATGTCAGTTCTGTAAAAGGTGCAACTTATAAACCAGGAGAAGGAGGTGGAAAAATGTAATGGAAAAACATTTCAGAACAGGGCAATTTACCTCTGCTACGTTATATGAAAATATTCCACTATAATACATTATTTATAATTCCGAGCAGACAAAATGTATTTGTGTTACATCTAACCACTTGCTGACTACTCACAGCATAAAATCATTGGTGGATCTATTAGATCCACTTTACACTAAATCCTTCAGCATACTTGTCAACTACCAGTTCTAAGAGACTCACAAATTTTGAACCGTAGGAAGACTGCCAGGTTTCAGCACATTGGTTCTGAATGATCACATGATCTTAGACTGACAGAGCCAACACCAACAGCTCACTTACATATTATCTCAGGTATTTTAACAGAGTACAGGATACAACTCAGTTTTTATAACTGGTTTTCTCCTTAATGGTGTGTGTGTTGATAAGTAAATATAATTTCTCAAAAACCGTGTGACAGGTTGACTTTAACTATGCAAGTGACATTGTTGCAGCAAATATGCTATTAGTTAAATTTTAAAAAATGCATATCTACTTGCTTTAGGTCTCTATTTACTAAGACTTGGTGACAGGGCTGATTTATATTGCCGCTTACCGTATAGAAATCCACCTGTTGCCATGTTTATCAATACAAGCGATGCTCAACTGCTTCACCGACACTGACCACTAGATGTAAGGCATAATTCAGTCATTCGCCGTGCCAATCTCTGGGGGTTATGGGCATGCAGGACCTGGCTAGCCCATACATGGAATTTCAGTTCCTCTTAGTAAATCAAAAGTTACAAACATTAAAAAAGAAATAGAAAATATTTTAAAAGAATTGGCAATTGAAAAAAATCCTTTATGAGATAACGATAGTGGAATAAATATACTGTCTTTCCCAACCACATATTTACCTGGGGTCTCAATGAACTTGATTGTGTCAATGAGATTCTTTGATAAAATGTTTTGCTTTGTTTTTTTCTGGGACAATTTCCCAGTAAGGAATTCTGCTCTGCGCTGAGCAGACCGGCGCTGTGTCCCGCTGTGACAGGGGGGCCCTGCGATAGTGTGACCAGCCCAGCCTATCATAGCTTGGTACTGGTTGCAGCTTTCATGGGTGAGGACCACACATTCTGCCATCAACCAGGTTAACGGTAACCAGACTATGACCGATGGTGCTTAGATTACTTTTAGGGGTGGGCGCTCTTTGAATAAAAAATATATACAGTATATGTTCATTTAATTATTTTTCTTAGCGCTGCAGACGTCCATGTGTATGGTCAACATCGCAGAGCTCTGCTCCAGAGCCGAGCACCCGCAATAGATGCGCCTCCTGCCAGGCAGCTCCGCTGTTGCGTCCACCTCTAATTCTACACTAATCACCTTAACGCGCCCTTCCTGTACTTGGCCTAGGGTTGCAGGTCCTTTCCCTCCCCTGTTCCACCTCTACAGACTTAATGAGGCGTAAGTCAGGGAGACGCAAAAATCTTATTATGGACTTACGCATACAAATTTTTGGCGCAAATGCAGGATGAAAACACACATCTGTTTACTCTCCTAAAAACAATACGTCCAGCACTAGGGCCTGAGTCAATTAGGAGGGCAAAGCAATAAAAAGGAGTAAGTTTGCTCCTGGACAAAACCATGTTACAGTGCAAGGGGTGCAAATAAGTTTATTATTTTGCACATAAGATAAATACTGGCTGTTTTTTCATGTAGCGCAAAAATAATTGGTAGCTTTATTTTTACACTGAAATTTAAGGTTGATCTAGCACATGCTCTCCCCCAACTATAAATCTGTCTGATTATAATTTAACTCCCCTCCAATACAACATGGTTTTGCCCATGTTACTCCTTTTTTATGCTTTGTTCTCATTAATGACTCAGCCCTGTGTGTTTAGTTCTCAGCAGCAACCTGCTAAATACATCCAATTTGTTTGCTGTTTTTATACTATTAAAACAGAGTGGTAGAAAAAAAAGAAAATTAAAAACAAAACACAGCAAAAAAAAAGTAAATAAGACTGTGACGATGCTGGATTTCTATGTATTTACATGATATATGTTAGATCCATTTCATCAATAGTTTCTTACATTCTATAATTATATGTTTCGCAGACTGCCAGGGATAACGTCATGATAATGTTTCCACGTATCTTACAAAGTCCGTGTTTGGTATCAGAGCTCATCCAGGGGTTTCTGTTATAAACCAGGTGATCGCTCACTTTATAATCATAATGTGGTGATTATTCACCTTAGATTAGGGGATGTATCTGACGGGTAATTATACCCCTGTGTTCTCAGTTGTACAGATGACGCCTGGGCTGTAGTTACCAGATTTAAGACAGTATCAGACGTTTTCTGAGCAGGAAATTGGGACATTCTTAAACGAGGTTGATTTCAGTCAGAGAAACATTAAATTGGATTAGGAACGTCATAGCAGAGCGATACCAATGTCAGACTTCTGAGTGCTGAGCCGTGACAGCTGAATCACTGTGGCGTTACCGTACTCTTTAATATTATATTGACTAAGTGTATTCTTGCTTATGAATGCCCCAATTTCTTGTAAATAAAATTGTAGCTTCCTATAACGTCTGTTATACACACCGGACTAATCACTTCCCAAAGCAAAGTGCAATTTATTATCATTTATTAATTAGAGAAAAAGCCTCTGTCCGGCCAGAACTGGTGTTTCCCCATGGATGGGGCTTCACCTATAGATCTCGCCCTCCCAGTCGGTGGTAGCTTGTACTGGGTTTTGTCGGTGATTGCTTTCACTGGGTCTCTGTACATGCACCAACGCTGTCCGCCCATCGCTGTAGCAATGACAGGATGGTGATAGAAGGAGTAAATTATTGATATAAATAAAGCATTTATTTCTAATGGGGAGCATTTTAAAATATTTTTTTCTAGTATATTGGTCGATTTTTTTTAAAAAAAAATTCTCTGTATATTTTTTTCTCTAAGTGGAACTGGAAAGTCATGCACGAACTGGCGAAGCTGGGTCAGACATACATACCTCCTAACTGTCCCAATTTCAGTGGGACAGTCCTGATTTTAAGCTTTGTGTCGCTGCCCGCTCGGGTGGGAATGTTAGGGGAAGGGAGGTATCTAATGGGCATCCTAGCGCTAGACAGCCCTCTGGGGAATGGCCACGCCCCTCTTGGTACCTGCTCACTCCTCTATTGAGCCTTGGCCACGCCCCTGTTGCTACCTGCTCACGCTTCCATTGAGCCTTGGCCACGCCTCTGTTGCTACCTGCTCACGCCTCCATTGAGCCGTGGCCACGCCCCTGTTGCTACCTGCTCACGCCTCCATTGAGCCTTGGCCACACCCCTGTTGCTACCTGCTCCCGCCTCCAGTGAGCCTTGGCCACGCCCCTGTTGCTACCTGCTCACGCCTCCATTGAGCCTTGGCCACACCCCTGTTGCTACCTGCTCACGCCTCCATTGAGCCTTGGCCACACCCCTGTTGCTACCTGCTCCTGCCTCCATTGAGCCTTGGCCACGCCCCTGTTGCTACCTGCTCACGCCTCCATTGAGCCTTGGCCACACCCCTGTTGCTACCTGCTCCCGCCTCCATTGAGCCTTGGCCACGCCCCTGTTGCTACCTGCTCACGCCTCCATTGAGCCTTGGCCACACCCCTGTTGCTACCTGCTCACGCCTCCATTGAGCCTTGGCCACACCCCTGTTGCTACCTGCTCCTGCCTCCATTGAGCCTTGGCCACGCCCCTGTTGCTACCTGCTCACGCCTCCATTGAGCCTTGGCCACGCCCACTGTCACACGACCAAGTACACTATGATTTTTTTCCCCCATTCTTAAAATTAGTTTTTCAATGTTTACATAACACAAGAATAATATGTTTGAAAACCCTTTTAAAAGATATGAACTTCCTAAACAATCGTCATAATCATTCTTTAGTTGTGAGGCGCAGAAAACATTCTGATGCGTCGGAGAGCCGACAACCCAACAATCTCTCTATAGGCTGGAAGAACGCTTTAATGTGTAACGTTGTTCTAATATTCCTTCTTTAAACATTCCAGATGATAGAGACTTCCCTAAAGTTGGTTCTTTTCCGGCCACAGTCCTATGATGATCATGACAGATATTTCTCATACTTTCCAACCTTTGAATATTGAATCCCGGAGATCCCGAGGCAGGGGGTGTGGTTGGAGGGAGGGAGGGGGCGGGGCACGATTAATCGCATCATTTTGGCGAGTAAATTGAAGTATGCAGGATACTTGCTTGCTCTCCCGGGAGTCTGGGAGAGCTACCGGGATTTGAGAAGTTTCCCGGACATTCCGGGAGAGTTGGCCAGTATGATATTTCTCCACATTAGATATAATTTGTATGAAATCAATATTATATTGCATAGACGGACTAGAGCCATATTTTTGTCTTTGATAAAGGGTTTCTCCTCCAAAACCACATTCCTATTGTTAAATGTGTTTATTTTTATAGATATAGCCAAAATCCAAGCAGTACATCCACGTTTCATATGTCCAATTTAATGTTGGATCAAAACATGTTACCTAAATAATAATATTCATGCAAAGTTGCATTTTGATTATCTCACGTGGGTTTCAGGACTTTATTCTGGACAAGAAATGTTTATTTGGAATACAGGAAGCTGCTTTTGTGTTCTGGTATTTTATGTTTGTTTTATCACTGGGATTTGTAGGCTCCTCTCACCAACAACTGTCTGTCCCATCATGCCTTGCTCTCCCATCATGCCTTGCTCTAATGCCAAGACAATAGACGTCAAGCAGTTATCTGCAAGGCTAAGGGGTGGGCGCAGACAACTGCTCCTGACTGTATGAAATCAGCACAAAGTTCTGTGAGCGGGAGCGCTGGGAACTTATAGGGGACAAAACACCAGTGAATTGGGGGGATTATGTAACCAAGATAAAAAAAATGGTTGGATACAAGTTAATGAGTCACTCAAACTAGGCTTAGAAATAAATTATACTTAGCAGGAGCACTCTGTGAAGTGATTAATCTCATGAGACTTAATCTTGCGGAGGATAATTAAACACATTTTCGCTGTTTCAGGATCTGAACTATGTTCCCAACACCAGCAAAATAACACAATATGTACAACGCAGAGCGATGCCAACAAAGGGAATATTTGATATTATCCTGAGTGCTGAGCGCCTATTTGTGTAAAAGTCTATTAAGTAACAGGCAAAAGAAAAAAAAGAGTTGCAGCCATATATTTTTGCAAACAGGGTGATAATATAATGCTGATTAAAGTAAAAGACGAAGGATGAGTGACAGACTTTCAAAGAAATATGTAAGTGTGCAGTGAGCAACATTTGATTCATTGCCTGATTCACCACACCTATTGTAATATATATGAAAACATAAGAACAATACAATTTATCCAAATTCTCAAACATTTTTGTCCTCAGTTAGCTTTAGTTCCATTGAATCACACATTATAACAACATTTTGATGCAATGATCTTTAGTAATATCCCATAAATAACCTTTGCCAGCTGATAGCCATTCGATTGCTGGCAGGTTATGCTGGGACTTGTAGTTTCACACTACCTAGAGAGCCACAGACCTGGTCTATGAGTTAATATAATCAATATTACATCAACACATATCTTTGAATTGTGCGGAAGTTATGAGTTAATTGTTATAACGGCTAATTGAGATTGAGTTTATTTGTTTTCATCTAACTACTTAGCCCATGAACTGCCTGAAATGAGAATTATGGGTGACTGAATCCATCTACAAAGCTGCCAGTGAACATCTGACAACACTTTCTGGTGCATAACCATAGTTGTCAGTGGATTGTGTAAGGTTGGGAGCAGACCGAGTACATTATCTGGTGTTACCTGCAGAACATCTACTCAGGAGTCCACTAGGCTGCATCTCACATCTACTGAATGGACAGATCCCTTTTCTTTCCTGTTCTGTGAAATACATTTTATTGAATTGTCTACGAGTATTGAGGGATGGAGAACAGAAAAGAAGATGGGTTGAGCGGGGGGACGGGATGACGACACATGCTTATAAAAGCCATTGATCGTAACCAACTTCAGAGAGGATCAGAGATTGTATGTGGGAGTCTGTCTCCTCTACTTACGTTCACATTAAAACCTTCCCTTAAAAAAATCTGCATTTTGTCAGCTTATCACCCCTTTAGGGAACGTGGGAGAAGGAGGAGGGCCCTGTTAGTTCGGGGGTGGAAGGTAGAGGGGGTTGGATGTGGTTGGTGAGATATGGGGGTCACCTCAGATATAATAAGGGGTCATGCATTATGTCGTCATAAAGAGTGTAAAGCTTAATAATATCTGGTCCAGGCCGCCCAGGTGCTGTTGAACTCATTAGGCTGACGGCTCCCATTTCTCTTGTGTTTCCAGCTAAAACAAATGCTGCAGTTGATGGGTATTATTTAGATTTTATTTTCAGCACTAAGATTTAAGTGGATCATTTAAAAGAAATATGGTCTGGGAGAAACAATTGTTTGTACTGTAAGTGGATATTCTGCATTACGGTGTCTGTGGCTGTAGACATCTCTAGGGTACGGTACGTCCTTCAACTCATCATCTGTCCTACGGGCCTATTTATGTAAGTAAAAAGTGACGTTTTCGGGGATTAACCTCAAAATTCTTATTTACTATCACTTATCTATAAATATCTCTTTGTTTTACTGAGCACTCCCCATAACAATGTATGGGCACTGCTCAGTATCACTATTTATTATTTACTAACGTTTGATAAAAAAAATTATCATTTTTTTAGCATGTTAATGTACCGTACATTATCATAATTGAAAAGTTTCAGTGCTGTCAGCTCTGCTCCGAAGAGCAGAGCTGGACAGCGCATATGTGGAGGGATCACATGATCCCTCCCTGTCACTGATCACATGATCCCTCCCTGTCACTCACTGCTCTCTCTCTGCAACTGTATAGTGCAGAGTTGTTGTGCGCATTCCCGAGGTTTTCAGCCGGCGCACGCGCACTGGAGTGAGGAGAGGACCCCCGTGAATCGCATACTTCTCCGGAAGTGAAGAGGCCGTGGTAAGTATGTTTTCCACTTCACAGGAACAACAGTTTTTCGGAACTGCTGTTCCTGTGTTGTTTTTTCATAAATATGAGAAATAGTTCAATCCTTATCAATGCGATAATGGTTGAAAACTATTTTTTCATTTTCTGAGGCGCTTGTTAAATATGCCCCCTATAGACGTCGAATAACAGATCAACACTTTTTATCCCTTCAGTTCAGTATGACAGCAAAACAACATCCACATTACGCTTGGTGTGGACCCAATTATAATGATGCTGGTGCGTTGCCCTTAAAAGTCTGGCTCAGGTTAGGTCCTACGGGAGGTAATCATGGCAACCTTTAAGTCCCCACCTTGTTAACCAGACATTACTTTCTAAAGAGCAGAGCGATGGGAAATGAGGACAGTAACAATGTATCATCTTGTTTCCTCGGACCTCTCCCTATATAGTAATTATCACCACACTGATAACATAAGTCCAACACATTGTCACATCTGGACAATAATTCCATCACTCATTATCGTTTAGAACTTTCTATCGATATCTTCTTAAAATCGTCCCTCTCGGATCCAAGAACATCTCTCGGGAGGAAGGAATCTGCCAAGTCCGGAAAAAGCCTGAAATCCTCCGTGTGCCATTAACAACAAGTCCTATTTTTTTTCCCTCTCACTGAGCGTTTAGTAGTAACACGATTAGGTGAAGACGTCACTTATTCAACATCTCAACACTTTCCTTTGTTGACCATGGCACATTCTGACAGCTGCTAAGCACAAAGAATTTTCTCTAATATTATTATTTAATGACTCTTACAAGTCACAGTTGTTTCAGTACTAATGTCGGTGGTAAGTAAGGCCCGTGGCATATAAAACTGAAGGGAAACTTAAATATTTTTAGTGTTTTGTATTAGACGGTTAATTACTCTGTCATGACTTAAACTGGCTGTCACTACAGCTGACAACCGTTATTCTCCTGTAAGGTAGGTGTGAACTTGTTCCATCCACCTACACACAATGTTTCCAATAATAGCGTTTCGCTCGCTATGATTTTTCCTATTGTGACTGTCTCCTAACACCATCAAAGACCTCGTCAGATCTCGTATACCGCTCCAGCAAGTTTGCAAGCCTTTATTTAATTATGTCTTATAAAAAAGGACTTTTGTTAGTGAGAGTCATGATTTTCATCAAACACCGCGTAAAAGAGAGTATAGAATTTACAAAGTTTGCACAAAGTATACAGGTTACACATCTTAATATAAATAGTCACACACAAAGCAAATCAATAAAATACACAATAATATATAAAACATCATATTTGAGATCAGACATCAGGGGATTAAGGAGGAAAGTGGGAGTTTTGGAGATCAATGATACAATGTATCATTAAAGGAAGCTGGAACATAATAGAATTATTAATTTTAATTTCTTCTCCCTGCAAACCAGGACCTTGTTCAATAGGCTGATTAGGCTGCAGCTTGGGGCACAGAGCTTTTGTGGGGGGGGAGGCACAGGAACATTTTTTGGATGTAAAGAAGGGAGAGGTATAAACTGAAAATATTTGTTCAAAATATAAGAGAACAATTGTTCTCTAAAGTAAGAAGAAAAAACAAAAGAAAAATGTAGCATGTATTAAATCGTGACGTATTACCATGGTAAAAGCTGATGACGATCAGTCATCCTTTGACAGGCGCTTAAAGATAAGCGGGTGGGAGAGACAAAGAGGGTGAGACAAAGTTGCGCTCGTTCATGTCCCCGCTCTGCTTTGCAGTTCTGATTTTCATGAAATCTAAATGTGTGATAAAGTTTGGTGTGAAGGAAGCTGGATATTAAATAAAGGATAAGTTTGTTTTTACCTACCACATAATAGCCCGGTGTGTAAGACGAGAAAACGCTACAAGCGTATTAGCCTATGGCAGCCTGAAGCCTTGATCGGGCCCTACCACAAACTGTACAGCGCAATAATAATATAAGGTAACTATCATGCTGTAAGCATCATGCACAGAGATTATTTTACAAGGATGGCACCGATACTATTTTACTTCAAGCTGTCATCATTTACACAGTCACTACTGCCAACGGCTGTGAGATTGTGAGATTCCGAGCACTATTGTACAGATGGCGTTTGTCGAGCTGCCAGTCGGTTTGGGCTTCTTGGATATGGTGAGATGGAAGGAAAATCACTATCTCCAGCCTTCGTGTTCTGTGTAAGGCCTGTAGACATGAAATCATTGTCATTGTCTCTGCTGGAAACATCCAATAATCAGCTTCATATTTAGAAGCGACACGTTGATTTATTCACATTCTGCGCTATATTTACATACTCGTAACATAACGATTGGAGAAGTCATGTTTGCTTGAATCTTTCTGCGCTCCAGAGATTACAGATCCCCAACAATTAAATAAAGCCACAGTAGGCAGTTTTATCACATTCTAAACGTAATACACCACAACCATGGCCAAATTATGGGTAGGGCCCTGGGGGTGCCACTCTCGACTCCTGGGCATCTTCTGAGCATGAAAAAACAGACAGTATTTTCCTTATGTGCAAAATAATAAGCTAATTTGCACCCCTTGCGTTGTAACATAGTTTTGTCCAGGAGAAAACTTGCTAAATCTTTTGCTTAACTTTCCTTAGTGAATCAGGCCCATAATCATTGATAATAAAACAATAAAAAAAATGTATTTTTATACATTTCGCCCACCCCCCATTAAATACATTTATCCTGATGTAATTAATGTCTACTGTACATAAAATAAATTTTTACAGTTGTCCCTGATTTCAAACACATGTTCTAGCTGTATACACAGCCATCATCACTAGTAATCAGCCCTTACGCTGGTGCAAGTGATACGACATGCAGAGCGATTTTATGTAAAATTGTCATTTATATTCCTTAATGATTCAGGTCCTCTCTCACTAGATCATCGTCTCTATGTGAAGACTGTTCTGACGCAAAATTTGCTTTGCTTGAAATTTCGCTGTAAAACATACAGTATGTTCCTGTAGTAACCGCTCTTCGATGTGGACTTATAGTGGAATATGTAATTGGTTGGATTGAATGTATAGAGCTTGATAATCATTGTGAAATACCATGACAACAATCTGTCTCCACAAGCACTAACTATACACATCAACAGAGGTAGCTGAAAAATTGTTTCAGTTATAGAGAGTTCACAGGCTTGGGAAGAGGTCAACCAGACAATAAACGTGGAAATTAACTGCAGAAGTTCTTTCCTAGCACAGCCAGTATTTTAACAAATATACTTCCTATTGCTCTGCAATTTTAACCATAGGAACTTATTTTTCCTCTCTTTCAAATTTTCTGTCTAGGCGGGAATCCACGATCGAGCAGCGCTAAGTCTTAGAGAATCTGTGGGAGAACTAATAAGTATTTTTGAGAATGATTTTATGTTTCACGTTACAACGGAACAGATTCTTTATATCATAGCTCCAAACATTGCAAAGGCCATAGAGACACTTATGATTTGATTGAAAAACAAATTCTTCTTTCCTCGCATTCAAGACACCCACACAAGGCTTAAAACTTTGGGATATATATAAAATGTTTAACGGCTGATATCCATAGCTTAACTAAAACCTCTTAATAACTTATTTAACTGCTTTGAATAATTGGCATAAGACATAATTGTGGCAATAATAAAAGGAGTTTATTTTGCAAACCAAATGTGGAGGTGGAGGAAAGAGCAGTCAGTACGACACACACCAGGGAACCAGGATATCCCAGCATTAGCCAAGGGATATCCAAAAATGGGGCTACACAACCAAGACATACCCCAGGCGCAAATATCTACCTTACCAGGACACTCAGTCCTGGGCACTCAATGAACCCGAAACCCTTCTGGGCTGAAAGAAACACAACCACAGGCCAACCCACAGGGTCGGTACTTGCACTGAGACTATAGCAGCTTCAGTGTGCCCATTACCGTAATATGTGCCCCAACCACAGGCCGTCGACTGCACTGTGTTTTCCGGCAACACGCCATCCAGGACCTTCTTAATTGAAAGCCAGACACACCAGGAACTGTAAAAGGGAACCAGAGATGCCAGAGATGAGTCCGACAAGCCATAGCGGGCACTGAGACAGAGGTCTATCCAACGTCCTGAAGCTCCAGAGAATGATTTACTCTCCACCCATCACTTTTAAAGACCGCTCCTTAGCCCTCCCCTATGACATCTGATGGGCGTACACAAACCCAGGTAAACTTTTAACCTCAGAGGGATAAACTTCATTACATGACACAGCCTCAGCTTTTAGTTTCCTTCATGCTTACTTCAGCCCTCTGGGTTTATTATCACAGTTTATGCTACATGGGCACCACACATCACTAAAACTCCAATTCACAGGATGGGTGCTATTATTTATTTAGGATTTGCATGCCAAAAAGACAGCAGAGCTGTTTTGCAAACTATAAAAAGAAAATTTGGTGTGAATTTAAAAGCCTAAACTCTGTCATCTGAATCAAATCCAAGCTTTAACCAGGGCAGGTGGAAATACTATAGCCGCCCCCCCCCATCCTCGAGGTGCTGCCCCACCTGGAGAAGGAGAGGTCAGTATATAGAATAAAGAAAAAAACACGAGAGAATAGCTGGATAAACAAAATAATAAAATCATAAATCAAGGCAGCTGCACACTAATGTGTAAAAATGTATATAACTTTCTCGGTATAGGTGTTTGGACATTAAGTTGCTAGCATACGTCACAAAGAAAGTGAAGATCTTACATTATCGCACATTTATGAATTTATTATTTAAACTGTGACACATTGTATTCATACTGTACTATTGTGACACATTGTATCCATATTGTATTACTGTGACACATTGTATCCATACTGTACTACTGTGATACATTGTATCCATACTGTACTACTGTGACACATTGTATTCATACTGTACTACTGTGACACATTGTATTCATACGTTACTACTGTGACATATTGTATCCATATTTTACTAAGGTAACTCATTGTATTCATACTGTACTACTGTGACACAATGTATCCATATTGTATTACTGTGACACATTTTATCCATATTTTACTACGGTAACTCATTGTATTCATACTGTACTACTGTAACACATTGTATCCATATTGTATTACAGTGACACATTGTATCCATATTATATTACTGTGACACATTGTATCCATAATGTACTACTGCAACATATTGTATCCATACGGTACTCATGTGACACATTGTATCCATATTGTATTACTGTGACACATCGTATCCATATTGTATTACTGTAACACTTTATATTCATACTGTACTACTGTGATACATTGTATCCATGCTGCACTATTGTGACACATTGTATCCATATTGTATTACTGTGATACATTATATTCATTCTTTTCTACTGTGACAAATTGTTCCCATTGTATCATTCTGAAACTGACAAACACATTAGTTCATAAACATGTATTTTTTAAATTTACTTTTATTAGTTTTGTCTTTTATTGTAAATTATAACCGTGCTTTATATCCATTTTAGTCCATCACTGCCCAGTTTACCTCTCTCTGAATACTCGATACAATAATCATATCTGTAGAAGTGTATAAAGAACCACTAATGTACTTTAAAAATGACATCACACATCCAATTTATTTGACATTGAGCAATTCATGGACTGATGTTCATGTTACTGTGATTTATAAAAGACACTCAGCACTGATATAATAATCTTTAAGCAAAGTAGAGGCCTCTAAATGGAACAACTATCATATATACGTTACTTCAGAATAATGAGCGTCTCTCAGTACAGAACATTCTGAACAGATGTGAGTCATCTTTGCCAGAAAGCATCGAGATGCAAATAAATATGATTGTTATTCTATAGATATGCCTTATGCATTAACTAAATTGAAATAATCTGTTCCTTGGTGCACAGACAACATAAATTGCGCTGTTTTTATTTACAAGGTGTGAATCGTTTCTCAGACAGCAAGTGTTTGCATCGTTGTTACTTATTGCTGATTATAAAGATCACATAGGAAAATGTTTCACACATCGCAATTTCTGCCCTGCTGCAAATTAACGGAGAAAATAGGGGAATAAGAACAGTCCATTATAATATTAAATAGTGATGTACATTATCACACACACTGTGGAACACCTGGGGGGAGGGGTAATATAACATTGTAACAGGTAGAGATATGATCTCAACTTGGAAATTTCTGGAAATATAATATCGAAACGTCTTTCATTCAGTATCCTAAGATTACAGCTATTCTGCTAATACAGTTTGTTCAAATGAAATACAACAATATATTTCCCATATACTTTACAATTAGGGATAGTACTTTTACTGTTAACGGTGGCAGAAATTATTCATTCTCACTAACGGGAGTGCTTTAATTTTTTTTGTCATTGTATCTATGAATAAAATGATATCTCTTTTGTTCTTTATGCGGAATATAATTATATCAGTATATTTCCTTATGATCTATACTCTGCAAATTAAGAGTTGATAAAGGTTGGTGTTTAAATTACAATTGTGCTGTGTAATTAATTGGCATTATATATATATATATATTTTGCGTGCACGCGTACGGACCATTCATAGATAATATTTCCAACTGACATCATGGGATGTTCACGTGCACATAACAGGGACATATTACCTCAGCATTTGGTACATTGGCATGAATGAAACTTTTGTCACCTGTATCACTTAATAGAAAGAAATCAGATTGTCACTTCTCCTGCTAGGAGTTCAATGACGACTAATACTAGCACCTCCATCCAAAATTCTTCGTGTGGATAGTAATTATTTCAAACATTCTGTAAAAAAGAAAGAGAGAAAGGTAAAGGAAAAACAACAACAACAACAAAAATCAATACAGCTCTATGGGGAATACAAGCAAACTGCAATATAATGCAATAAAATGTAGCACAAATAATGGAATAAAAATATATATATTTCCCGAGGCTTCATCCTATGTATCTGTTATTCTCATTATTTTCTGGTCTATCCAGTCTCAGAGTTAGAGAAGTCACTGAAACATGTTGTGGTCCTGAGGTGTAACGGGACATTTCCCAGAGGTGAGACATTCCGGGCGTTAATGTTCAGATCTGCATCTCCATCCCGCTCTGTACTGTAAATCCTCATTGAAGCTATAGTGTATAACAGGCCCGGCCAGCCTGTGGCTCTCCAGGTGTTGTAAGACTACAAGTCCCAGCATACTCTGCCCGTTATCTGCTACCTATTGGCTGGTAAAGCATGCTGGGGTTTGTAGTTGCACAACACCTGGAGAGCCACAGGTTGGCCAGGCCTGGTTTATAACTTCATTCCGCTTTGTGGTGTTGTCGGGTTAGGACCCTTATAAGGGGCGTATTCAATTGTCAGCGTTAACGCTGCAAAACGAGCGCTCGAAAAATCTTACCGTTTATACGGTAATATTGAGTGCGAAAACCGTTAATACGGTAGTTTACTCGCGGAATTTCAGCTCGCAGCTCAGGGAGCTGCGAGCTGAAATTACGCGAGTAATTACCGTCTTAACGGTAAGATTTTTCGAGCGCTCGTTTTGCAGCGTTAACGCTGACAATTGAATACGCCCCTTAAGGGCAATTTCTATCAGCAAAACCTGCAAAATGATGAATGGGGAGAATAGTTTGCTGACCATTTTCATAAAATGTGCTCAACTACACTCAGAGTGCTATATATATATATATATATATATACCAGAGACGGAAGCCCCACTCTGCCCAGTGCACCCACTCTGCGCACATTCAAGAAAAACAGGGAACTCTTTCTAGGTTGCTCATTCCCAGGGGAGGCGAGAACCACAGTGCCGGGCCCCCACCCAGATTTTGCTCAGGGGCCCGATTAGGTCTTCTTCCACCACTGCTGTAGACCTTGACAAAAGTATTGAATATCAACTTGTTACAGTCTAGACTGGCTGCATAAGCATTGGGGGGGGGGGGGGGGGTGAGAGAGAGAGATAATACATAGCTGCTCATTACCTGTTTTCCATGGGCCAGCTGGGACATTTTATCCCAGGGGGAAGGGGGGACAAACTCAGGTCAGCAGTCTATTAGGAACATTTTAAATAAAATAAATGCAAGTAGCCCAGTGATCCAGCCCAAGGTAGCCCACTGTGGGTCCGGCCCAGCCAGCCCCCGTCCTTATGGTCGCTCAGTGCTGATGTACAGACCATGTTCATGTGACACCTACATGGTACTATCATACCAGTCATATGTACTGTACAGTGGTGACGATCATTTACAATCTGCTGTTCTCTTGTTGCCCCCCCCAACAACAAATAGATAAAACGAGCTTAAGCAATCTGTACTGCTGTGATACATTGTATTCATACTGTTCTACTGAGGCACATTGTATCCATACTGTACTACTGAGGCACATTGTATCCATACTGTACTGCTGTGATACATTGTATCCATACTGTACTACTGTCACACTTTGCATCCATACTGTACTGCTGTGATACATTGTGTCCATACTGTACTAAACTGGCACATTGTTTCCATTCTGAAACTGAAAAACACATTAGTTCATAAACAGTTAAACTCTTGTCTTGTTCTATTGTTTGAAGTAACATTAAATCTTAAAGTTCTTCCTATGGTTTTCTTGCCCTCTAAGTGCCCCCTACTAGTGGAGATTGTGACCATGAAGACAATTTATTCTGTAAATTGTGTCTCTTCTCACTGAGAACTTTAGTTAATGATGCATAAATAGGATCGATTACAGGGAAACTAATATAAAAATGAAAACACTTTATCTAAAACTCTATGTGAGAGGTGTCTATTTATACATCTGATAAACGTGTAAATCATTAATTATTTGCTGCCAAGCAGGTGTCAGTACAGTGCCGTATATATGGACAGCAAATAAAGGCACATCTCCTGATTTGTGAGCTGTTTCACTAGCACATCCCACAAAAAACTATAGAGCAAGAATATTTGCAAAAAATCAATCCCTTACTGTTTCCATACGAAAAAAAACTGCATACAAATAAAACAAAAGGGTTAGAATCCCTTTAGATGGCTGATAACAGAAGGCAACAGCTTACACTGAGCTAAATAACAAATGCATGGACCATGTGTCAATTTAAGTTTTGAGTCCCCACTCAGATCAGTTATTGGACAAGCATGGGGGGTTATGGGGGAGCTACGGGTTTTGCAGTTGCTTCACGGTTGATGCGCCAACTCTGACCAGGGAGATACCGGCGATCCCAGCATCGGCTGTGGACTAAAACATTTAGTAATAGACCCATACAGATATTTTTCTGCACCCAAAAGATGCGGTAGCCTGTATGGAACTGTACAAACTTCTCATATCAGCTCCTGAAATTATATAAGCTTTGAATTTCATGGAGTTTTATCATTCATGTGGTAGATGGTTAATTATTCGAGGCTAAAATCACCATAGTAGAACTCAGCAGCAT
Organism: Mixophyes fleayi; assembly: GCF_038048845.1. NCBI lineage: Eukaryota > Metazoa > Chordata > Amphibia > Anura > Limnodynastidae > Mixophyes > Mixophyes fleayi. The sequence continues at coordinate 149,640,891 of NC_134408.1, read as the reverse complement.
GAAACTTGCTCAAACATTCAGTATATTTTCTAGCATGAAGTATAGGTCTGATATAAGGGCACATTTACCAACAACTGTATAAATTGAAAAATAGTTTTCATTCCTTATCGCATTAAAAGGATTGAACTATTTCTCATATTTATGAAATAACTTCAGCAGGGGCAGCGGTGACTATAAACTGCTGTGAAGTTATAGACTTACCTTATCACTGCCTCTTCCTTCCCGAAGCTGCTGTGTGATCCGCAGCAGCCTTGTGCGCAGGCTCCGTCTGACAACTTGGGGCATGCGCACAAGAATATGTGCTTCACTGCAGCAGAGAGCGGTGTGTGACATGTGCTGCAGAGCTCTGCACTGCGGAGTGGTGTGTGACAGTGCACATGTGCTGCAGATCTCTGCGGAGCGGAGCGGTGTGTGACAGTGCACATGTGCTACAGAGCTCTGCTCTGCGGAGCAGAGCTGTACAGTGCAGGAAAAATAGCAGAAAGGATAATACGGCAGCCTGAGCTGCGTACGTCACTATATGTGTAAAAGCATTTTCATTCATTGTTAAATTGCGGTACGTAACAATCCCCATAGACATCTATGGGGACTGCTATATATTACGCGAAAAAGTGCAAAGCAACAGATATCTATGATATCTGCTGCGATGCACTGTTGATAGATTAGGCAAATACTTCAATTGGCGTCTAATTATCATGTTAACATGAAAATTAGGTTTAATAAATAGGCCCCATAGGCTCTAGTGTAGACTGGAACAAGTTATTTACAAACATTGAAGCTTCTTAAACCTCAAAAGTCAAATGATAGTGCAATAATAATGCGAGATAACTTGGACCTGCACGGCCAAGCTGTATAATAACATGCCCGCACCATCAGACATATACAGCGATTGCTTTGCACAATCTCACGCCGTTATTCAAATTGCTGCATGGATGACTCTTGCTGGGAAGGTAAGAAAATGTAACAATATTTCTTTCAAATCCTGGTTAATTGCAGCGGGCAGCCGGCCGAGCGCTGCTGAATTCACAAAGTCGAACTCTTGATTGAAAAACACAGAATAAAAATCTGGAGGCACAGCCAACCGCTACCGTGACTATAGAGTGGGGGGGATTTTACAATTAAGGCTTAAGCACTATTTATATAATATAATATGTTCTGACCTGTGGGTGGTCTGTGACTCAATAACACCATAAACTGAAATATATGTCAGCAAAAGTCCTTCATCTCTACGTTCACACTGCTGGGATTGTGTTATTGTACAACATTCATGGACTGAGCACATTGAAGATTAAATGGGGGGGGGGGGGGGCTTACAATTTCTGTCTTATTAGGATACAGACCAACTTGTATCATTTATATCGTGTTTTAGGTGAGTTCTATTGCTTCTTATTGTTGGTGGGGCTGATACGGGTTCTCAGACCCAATGTGGGAACCGTAGAACGCCCGACTGACAGTGGTGTCTGTACTGAATGCAGGGAATCTCTTATTCCCAAATTCTGAGGTTGTCCCTGTATTGTATTGTAGCTATGTTCAAACTCTGATACATACTTATATTGTTTAAACATGGCAACAAATTAGCAGTCGTCAGATAAATTGCCCCAAATTTTCAGCAAAAAAAATCGTTGTTGAGCCCTAGATATGATCTGAAATCCGGCTTCAGGATTTAGGACTCGTACAAGTCAGCAAACGTCATGTAATTAACATAGATTGTGAGATTCCTGCGTTCTCTATGAATAGTATTGTAATGAGGAGAAGAGGAGAAGTAATACGGTGAGAAGGCTGATCGTAGTGTGAGAGGGGAGAGATGGATGATGATAAATAGACTTTATTGTTAGAGAACCGTTCCATACATTATTACATTTCATACAGCCCACAAAGGTTTATGTTTCTGGTTCACAAAGAAATCCAGAACAATGTACACAAAATAATGATTCTATCCAGAGTTGAATCAGTATCTTCTACTGTAATGGGACAGTAACCTGAGATATTGTCCAGGTGTTATTATGTCTAACACTGGGGACTGTGTACACGAGATATTGTTATGCCTCTGTCTGCAGGCTGATTAAAACTGCTTGGTGTCTCTTACTTCCAGAGAACTTATCATCATCATCATCATCGTTTATTTATGGGGCGCCAGCAAATTCCGTAGCGCTTTACAATTGGGAACAAACATTAATAAGACAATACTGGGTAATACATACAGACAGAGAGGTAAGAGAACCCTGCTCTCAAGCTTACAATCTATGGGACAATGGGAGTTTGAAACACAAGGGCATGTGCTACATCATATTGTACACTGGACCAGCTAGAATGCAAAGGTAAAAGTATTGAGTGGGCTGTGTAATCAGTCACACAGCAATGTTGGTCAGAGGGTTGTTGTCTTGTGCTAGCTGTGTAGAGGGTGGTAATAGGGTAACCTAGGGAGATTAAGATGGTGGTTGAGGAATATTATAAGCTTGTCTGAAGAGGTGAGTTTTCAGAGAACACTTGAAGGTTTGAAGACCAGAGGAAAGTCTTACTGTGCGAGGGAATGAATTCCACAAAGTCAGTGCAGCCCGAAAAAAGTCCTGTAACCGGGAATGGGAGGATGTGATGAGAGTGGAAGAGAGACGTAGATCTTTTGCAGAACGGAGGTGTCGAGTTGGGAGATATTTTGAGACAAGTGAGGAGATGTATGTCAGTGCAATTTTGTTGATGGCCTTGTAGGTTAGTAGAAGAATTTTATAGAGTGGCTCAGCAGAGGAAGAATCATTTGCAAGGAAAATCAATCAAGCCGCTGCTTGCAAAATAGATTGTAGGGGTTCAAGTCTGACCTTATAAAATGAGATTCCTTCAGATAAGAAATAGTAAGTAAAGTAAAACTGGTAGATTGTCAGATTTATAATAATGATGTTTATCTTAAGAAATAATTATATATAAGTCAGGAAATTGTACAATATATTATTATTATTATTATTATTATTATTATTATTATTACTAGTAATAATATAATTCCTTTAGAAGGTACAGGTTATTCTTTGGGAGATCTCTAGATAGGCTGCAAAAAATGTCTTAGGATCCACCATATCATCCCACCCTATTTGAAAACTTACCAGTTTGGTGAAATCTGATGATCACTAATTAGATAACTCCCCATTACGGCACCGAGTTGTTAAGCAGGATCTGATAATCCAATAGGCTAACTAGGCTGCAGCCTAAAGCACAACCTGTTTGGGGTGTAACACTGTGATAGGAGAAGTATAAACTGAAATTCATTTTAGAATAATAAATAAAAAGAGAATAGCAATTCTCCAAAATAAAAAAAAAACATGAAAGATAAATGTAGTAAGGTTTTAATCTTGATTTATTGTGGTGAAGGCTGAAGACAATGAGTCCTCCTGGGGCGGGCGCTTGAGGATAAGCAAAGAGGAGAGACAAGGATGGTGGCAGACGCAGGCGTGACAGCCCCCTCCTCCTCCTCCTTCACCCTCAGTAGCGCTCATTCGCGCCTCCGTTCTGCTACACAGTTCGGATTTTAATTAAAATTAAATGAGTAACAAAGATTGCCCTGACCCTTATAAAAAACCAAGTGGATCTGAGATTCAGAAACAAGAGAACAAAAACATTTGCGAGGGGGGGTGAAGGAAGCTGGATTTTAAATTAAGGGCAAGTTAATTTTACCTATCTTGTACTAGCCTGGTGTGGCAAGTGAGTGAGTGCTGAGGACTCATTAGCCTAGGGCGGCCTGAACCCTTAATCCAGTGATTCCCAACCCTTGTCCTCAAGTACCCCTAACAGTGCATGTTTTCCATATCTCTTTGCTGGAGCACAGGTGTAATCGTCACTGATTGACACATTTTGTAAGAACCACAGGTGGTATAATTATATCACTGGTCTCTTGGAAAACCTGCCCTGTTAGTAGTAGTTGAGGACTGGGTTTGGGAAACCTTAATCAGTCCCTGGTGTTAAGCTGCTCCTTCTGCTTTGAGTGCACCGGACTGGAGGCATAAAAAAATCTGAGGGTGCAGAAATGAAGGGGACACCGTGCAAGGGGCCCCAACTATACAGGTACCAGATGGGTGGTGCTTCCTTGGAGTAGACATTGTCTATATTTGCAATTGGCGATGCACAAAACCAGTTATGTTTTGTTAAAAGGAATAAACTGAATTACGAGACTGTGAATGATACAAGGTTACAGTTTATTAGGTTTAGTATCTGTTATAAAATGGACTTGCACCCCTGGTCTGCATCATATTGGATGGGAATTTCTGGAAGCAGCGATTAAGAAGTTCAGAATCAGGTTGATTATATTCCGATACACATCCCGGAGCCAGTTGCAAAATTGGTCAACAAAGAAAAGCAAAAATGAATTTTAAGCCTTTTGAAGCTGCTTTTACAGCCTCTCGGTTGCCTCCGGCAGCAGACGAAGAACTCAGTGAATTTCTTCGCTGCTAAAATGTGTTTTATTTACAGCGAATGCAGGAAATGTTCTTGTGCGACACCTGATTACAATGTTTTCTGGAAAAGAAAAATCCCTCCAGAGGTCAGACGGCGAAGCTGTCATGGTTTTATACCGCGTGAATCTGTTTTATTACATTCTGCCGCTCGATCTCCAGTATACCCCAATATAATCTTTCCAGACCACCGAACCTCTCATTAACCCTACTGAAAACATGGGTAATAACTGTGCTGCAATTAGCGACTATTTTCATGTATGTAATTAATTTGCAAAAAGTATATAAACCTCCAAACACAGCAGTGGATTCTCCTTACGTGCATTAATAGTACATTAATCTCTCTCTGCTCTAATACTGAATAAAGTTAGTAACAGGTACAGCTAATGGTATTATCAGATTAGCAGCGATATGAAAGGATACGAATTCAGTAGTTCCATTGCACACCGCGGGGGGTTTAAACGCACACATAGCATAACAATGAACAATACTTTATAGGATTATTCAGCACTTGGTTGTTAAAGGTTTATTTATTTTATCTAAGAAGGTTTTTAAAAACGTGTCTTTATTTTTGCAGAGAGTCTGCAAATTCCCAGTGTTACTCTTTATTGATCTTTATGGTGCTGTGTGTAGGCTGTACTTTCATTACCATTTATTTATATAGCGCAGCGCTGTACAGTGAATATTTTTAACCATTCACATCAGTCCCTGCACCATTGGAGCTTACAGTCTAAATTTCCCTACCGCACACACACAAAGGTTTATCCGACCAGCGCAATCCACGGCGTCATCGGTTCACAGAGGCTTAATCATTGGTTTAGAGAGGGAAACATCTTGCTGTAGTGATCACCCTCATTACAACTGAATGACCGCTCTGGGTAACATATTGGAGCCACAATCGTCGCTGCTAATGAACTTTGAACCTCATCAATAGGACGCAGCACTTTACAGATGTCCTTCATCAGTCGCCGTCGATGTGGGTGAGAAGACATTTCCCACAAATGTAGGACTTACATAGTCATTGACGGGGTTACTCTGCTCATTCAATCTCTCAACGATGATAGAATTATATCTAGTTAAAAGATCGCATTTTATTTGATGTTGTGGCAAATTGTTCTGTCTCTGTAATATGCTAAGAGTGTTTATTGCACAATAGGATGTGTTAAAGTGGTCAGAGATCTTCCTTGGCATTGCAGATACGGACTCAATGTTTTGGAAGACAGTTAAGGACAAGAGAAAAACATAGTTATTATGGAGCGTATCCTGCGGATGGGTGCGTATAAAAATTAGAGATGCTCATTGACCCCGTGAACTGGTTTTGGTTTTGGATCTGGATTAGGTTTGTGGTTTGGTTTTGGTTTTAGCAAAACCGCCCTTGTGTGTTTTGGTTTTAGTTTTGGTTTTGGATAATTTGGATAAAAATACTAAAATATGCTAAAATCACATAATTTTGCTCTTTTTTTGTTCCTACATTATTATTAACATCAATAACAATAATTCCTAGTCATTTGCAGTCAATTTTGACCACCTCACAGGTCACAATATTATTTTCATACACTTTCGGACAAATACTGCAGTGACCTGGCTGGATGGTAAGCGACAGAGCAATGCCACAAACACACAGCAGTTCCTAGCACATCTAGGACACATTGGCACACAGCAGTGGCAGAAAAGGAAAATGGTGCAAGATGGAATTGCCCTTGGGCCTACTCTCCCACCCACTGTTATGTTGGATCTTAAAAAGGAATCCAAAAATCGCGAGATTCGAAGACAATGGTGTTTTGCCTCGTTTGCAAACCCGAAAAAGCGCAAAAGTACAGAGCCGGCTAGGCTCAGCACTCGGATCTGCTAAGTTCGGGTATGTTCGGTTTTCAGGAAACTGAGCCTGAGCATCTCTAATCAAAATGCGTAGCAAAATATGCCAAGAAATGGACGATGCACAATAGATCATATCCTTATCCACGACACCTCCTGCTTTGTCTGGTCCAGTACAGCAGATCTACATCGGTAGCCATCCCCACAGGTATCTTTCGATCCATTCCTTGATAACTTCGGGAGTAGGCAGAGCCGATTTACAGGTGTTTTATAACAAACGCACAATGCGCTCAGTATGTCGGCCTTATTGACGCGGGTCGTGATGTGTGGTATTTGCCCCAATCGCAATGAAGCGATGATACTTTGTTAGCTGTACCATTTCAATATTTTCAGAATTTAGTTGTCTGGTGCAAAACCAGTGCTCGACTTACCAATGTATGCAGGGAAAGATTATGTTAGCGGTGTGTGATTTATGGTCCACGATCGTTAAATATATGGTGGTATGGCAATGCTTCACCTTTCGTTTTTTTGAAAGCCAATGGTGATGAAGCTGAGAAAAATGATGATGATGATGATGATGATGATGATGATAATGGTATAGGCGAAAATCCCATGGCTTGACATTTTTATGGACACGCTGGAATTACCCAGTGAGCAGTTACATATATACATTGACCCTAGACTTAGTCCTTCAGTGAGATATCTGTTGGGGCGTGAACCAGAGCACAATAGAGAGTGAACATTCTACGTTAGTAATAACATTGGGATATAAATCTAGCACAACTTTACCTGAAAAGTGATAGGGACAATGTACCTACCATTTGGTTCTGCACACTCAATCAGTTCCCTAGATGATACAGGGAGCTTAGAGAGAGTGCTCTAAGATGCGTCCAACTGTACATTTTGCATCTGCCCATTCTTCTAGCAGTGATGGTTGGTGGTGATAGCTGTGGCTGGTTTGCTATTTTCCAGTGCACTTATTAGAAATTTTGTTAAGTGACCATGACTGAGAACTCACAGTTTGCACTTTGCAACCGTCATCCGGTGCAGTTTTAGTCCCAGAATGATCAACATCAGCATCTTCATCACCATCATCACCATCAGCAAAGACAACACTAGGGCAAGTATTTAGATTTAGGTGCAAATCCAGCTAAAGAGTGAAAATTGATTCTTGGACAAACCATGTTGCGATGCAAAGGGATGAAAAGCAATTTTTTTTTACATAGAGGGAAATTACTCCTTGCAGTATAACAAGGTTTTACCAGGGTGTAAAATAGGTGACTTTACACAGGACTATGAATGACACAAATGTTTCTTTGTAGTTTTGAAACTGCCATCTGATTGTCAGCTTTTGTGTTTCTCCCAAAAGGGACAATGATGCTCTTTCCTTACGTTAGATCAAGACCTATGTTACGATCTTTGTTCCTCTTGTTCATCATCACCGCTTGATACAGTTTCACAAGCAGTTTCTGAAAAGAGGTTGTTGTTCTCTGTAAAGGCATTACATATCTTCACCGACTTCATAGAGTGACTTTCAAATACAATAAGAGCTTTAATTGCAGGGAACGGACAGACTGAATAGTGATTGTCACAAGTGCTGTAAAAACGTTGACATTTTGCGCCAGTCGGGGAGTTGTAAAACAAAAACATGAGTTGAGATAACAATGTAACGCCGATTTCAGAAATGTCAGATACAAGAACAATGTTTTTTGTTTATTACAGTGCTTAATGATGTGAAAAGAGAGGATGTGAAGATAAGGGCAATTTGTACAATGAAAAACTACGCAAATCTACTAGACAACAGTAGATTGTGAGTCCCTATATAGCTAAGTAGAATGTAAATGATAAATATAGGTAAATCAGAACAGAAGTAACTATGAAGATTACTTCTGCCTTAGAGTGCGGGGGTCGTGAGTTCGATTCCCAGCTGGGGTCATATACAGGGGCAGGCTGGACTGGGGGGCAGAGGGGCAATCAGCCTCCGGGTCTGTGTGTGTATGTTAGGGAATTTAGACTGTAAGCTCCAATGGGGCAGGGACTGATGTGAGTGATTTCTCTGTACAGCACTGCAGAATTGGTGGCGCTATATGAATAAATGGTGATGATGATGATGATGATAGCATCCACAGATGTTTCCCCCTAGAATGATCCAGGAAGAATGAGAGTCACAAGGACCATTTGTTCCCTTTATAATAATATAGTTATGGGACAATTTACTGATCTGTACTGATTGGCTCCTTTACATTCCATGCCTTCTGGCTGGCATGTGTGCGTGAATTTTGGGTAAAGCCAGATCAATTTGTGAACGTACTGGTGAATTGCTGAAAGTCAGGTGAATTTTAGGGTCACCTGACTTGATTCACCAATCTCAATCACTTTGACCTCACTTTGAGATATTTTTTGGACCATACTCTAGGAAGTGGAGGGAAATCTGCCTTTCAAAATGTCATTGACATTTTTTTGTATAATTTTGAAGGGAAATCAGTATCCCAATCAGGAGCAGAGGGGGATTTGCTAAAATCAGGAAAACAAAAAAAGCTGTTTATAGATTTGTGAAGCTAAATAATGTTTTTGGAACATTTTGGCACTGGGGAAGCCTGTAGCTCTCTCCTCCATGATCCAGCCATGGACGCGGTTACACCAGACTTGTGGCTGAGGGCGGAGCCAAACTGCGTCAAAGTGTTTCAGAGTGTCTTCTTTTGGCATAAAGAAGGTGACATAATCCATTATTCTTATCTCTTGATAGTCAACATGATGGGATTTATAACTGACAGTAATGTTACCACTCCCAACACCCCATGCGGGCGCGGGCTGGCAAGATGCAGCCCGGGGGGCGGGGTCGCACAGGCGGCCGCGTCACATGACACGTGATGCATCGCGTGTCATGTGACGCGGCCGCCTGTGCGCTGAGGCGGGTGCGTCACATGACATTTTTACCGACAGCCGTCATGTGATGCGGCCGCCGGTAATAATTTGGTTATAGTGCAGCCGGGGGGAGGGGGATCTGGGCGGCCGGCCCTAACAATGCATAAACTGAGCGGCCCGGGGGACCGATGCCCCCCTGCCCCCCGGGCCAGCCCGCCCCTGACCCCATGGATCCCATTAATGACTGAATCCTATTTGGATTAAAGATTGCCCGTTTGGCAGGTTAGCATATGGTCCAGTGTTAGTTATTTATTCAGCACTACGTATTATAAGGCTTGTAGTAATACACAGAAGTATTCGTAGCTTTCCAATTATTAAATGTAAGTTCTCACGACCAAGGCTCCTTCTCCTAGTGTTTTCCATATATAGTTATGTAATATCGTGGGTTGTAATTATGCAATTATGTAAATTTGCTGTTTGTATTATCATCATTATCACTATTGTTTATTGATAAATTATTGCTTTGCAGAGCACAAGCAAACAGTATATTTTGACTTGAAAAATTCAATTTTATCAGAGAATCACCAAAGACTTTGGCATCTGGCAAGAAAAAGATGTTTCTCTGTTGTCAACGTCAACAAAATCGGGACCAAGGGGGGCCTTGGTCGCTGGAGCGGGGTGGGCGGTTTGGGCCGCCTTCCTCTGGCTTGTTTTAGCCTTTCCGTTTAGTTAATAGTCTGTAAAATATAATGTTGGGGCTGTTAGAATTCACTCCCATTGTGCATGAAAATGTCAAGACACTCCGTGCTGTTGAGCAGAGTAAAAGTATGAAATTAAATTGAGGCGAATATTAAACTGTTTGACTTGTGGGTTAGGAACATAATGTCACCACAGTCCATTGGAGAATAACAAAAACTAAAGGGGTCATTTTTGAAAGCCGATTAATAAGGATCTCTGCAAGAAAGGTGCTTTAACCTATTGTACAAACATTTAGTTCCCGTTTCTAAATGGTGCCAGAAAAATGACAGTTCATTTCTAGTTGCTATGGGTTACAGCACCTGTTTTACATAATTACCAGCACATCCATTTCCATAAACGTTTTCTTAAAGTTGAGTAAATAAAATAATTTATTATTCATAAATAGGACTTTATTTCCCGTCTGGTTGCTATAACATAAAGTGTGACTTGAAATTCACGGTGTAACTTGTATCTGGGAGGGAATTAACTCAGAAAAACAAGTAACCTCTGTTTAGTATTCTCTGTTCATGTCCTTTTCTCTGTTCTGGCGTTTCATTCATTAATTAAATGCTCAGTCACTGAAATGAGGACAATTCATCATTCTTTAGATGCGTTTACAACTCTTCTTCAGACTTTTTGTCTTAGATGCAGGAAGCATAGGTAACTCATGGCTCGTCACTTGTGGAACTACAAGTCCCATAACCGAAATTGGCAGACAGTGAAGGAACTTGCAGTTCTACAATAACTGGAGTAAGACTGGTGGCTGAAACCTGGTCTAATATATTAATATATTGACGTACACAATGTAATATAATGTTACACTCAAATTTAACTCAACTTCCTCTAATGGTTAGCAGCCAGTATTATACTGAACTTTCTTATATCTAGAAACAACACAGGTTATTACTAAGAAATAGTAGATTTAATAAAACTGTGCTCGGTGTCATTTAAAAAAAAAAAAGGTACATATTGATCACAACTTAATGCAATTGTAAATGCTTATTGAACATATTATAAGATATTGATTTAAAGTTTACGGCTATTTACTGTTTTGCTGCTCTGTGCTGGAAAATGAATATATTAAAGTTGTTTCTATCCTGTCTTCTTGTGAACTGGAGATTTTATCTTGCATGTAACAAGTCAGTGTGAGAAGACAATAGTCGCCCTCCCCTTAGACTTTCATTTTGTTGCAACAATGTTGCTTCACATTGCAAAATTGTTAACTCTTAGACCTCATACACACTGGTGTTTTTATTCCTAGTATAATACATGCAGACCTACAATGACTTCCCGAAAATAAATAAAAACGGTATTTAACAACCACATTCCAGAGAAGCTGATCAGTGCAAAATGCATATTTCAGCCATGAAGCAAAAGAATAACAAGGTTTCAAGTCATGAATTGGCAGATATGAATTGAAATTAATATGTTCTTAAATTTATATTACTGACATAAATATCATTTCTAATAACCCATCTCCATTAAATCCCCAAGGCTTCGTCTGAGCGTAGCCCTCTCTCCCCTGCAGCTACCTGACATGTTTTTCTGAGATAGACACTAATAAGCTGTGGTCTCCTTGTCACCTCCCAAATGCCTCTTTTGTTTCTAAAAATACCAACACATTAGAAAAGTCACTTAAGAGAGAAACAGAATAAAATGGCTCAAACAAGAAGAACGGCCAGAAAACCAGTCACAGCGGCTGTAGACAATGACTCCTCGGTGAGTTATGTTCATGGGGTTTAACTGGAAACAGGAAAATCGCAATTTCCAATCATCCCGCTGCTAACTAGCTTTACAACTAACTCTCGAAGATTGACGGTAGAACACTGATAATGGGATGACTTCTCTGTTCAGAGGTTACTAAAAAAAGAAAAGAAAACATTATAATTATTAATCTACCTATGAGAAATGATACTACCCCTGCTATGGCTATATTTATTGGGCAGAAACCTATTATCAGAGCAATTGTGCTGTTATATGTAGTACCGTAGGTGTTAAATGTTTAACCACAAGAAGCTTTTAGACTATTTGTTGGTTTTACTTCAGAACTTGTTGTAACTGTATATATATATATGTATATATATATATATATATATATATATATTAGCTCAGATTTGATACTGATGATAGCAGAGAGGTAGTTTGACAAGCTTGATAATGCAGTTAATGTACTTAACACTATTATAGTACATTAATATATGCAAATGGCGATAAGCTTATGTTATGTCAGAGAACAGATTGCTTATATATATTTTTGTGCCTCCGGTCACTTTATATATCTATATATAAGTGAGAGAACACAAAAAGGATGCAGTTCGAGTTATGACGTCTTTACAGTTCAACTGTCACTTAGAAGAACCTGCTGAAAGCCGAACTTCCTGTCTGTGTTAGCTCAGTAGAGCGATGCTGAAGGCTGGAGGCTGCCCCACTTCCTGTCTTCAATAGATCACAGCGGAAACTACAACCATGATGGGAGACGGAGCGTAGCGCTCCATATTAACAGTATTGTCCTACAGCTAGAAGCAGTATTCTGCTGTAATCTGTACATAAAAAGACGATGATATAAGGCAATGTACGGAGGTTGTCTCCATGCAGTATAGCAATGGGTTTTAAAGATGTATTTTTATTTGAAGATGTTATAACTCTAGGGCCCAACCTATGTTACCTATATGTAGTTAGAGGTTTAATAATAAATAATAATAAATCTTTATTTATAGAGCATCTTTCCCCCCAATAGGACTCAAAAGAACTGATTCATTAAGGGAAGTAAAGCAAAAAAAAGGAGTAACTTTGCACCTTGGCAAAACCATGTTGCATTGGAGGGGGAGGTTAATGTAAATTGCAGGGACAGATTTATAGTTGAGGTAGGACATGTTGTAGATGAACTTTACATTTCAGTGTAAAAATAAAGCTATCAAGCATTTGTGTGCTACATGAAATAATCAGCCAGTATTTAAGTTATATGCAAAATGAAAAAATAAATTGCACTGCTTGCATTGTAATATGTTGTGTCCAGGAGAAAACTGTTTTGCTTCAATTTCCTTAAGGAATCAGACCCAAAGCCTTTTACATTATTGCAGAGGATGAGGCAGATATGTTCAGTGTGCTTAGCTGCTGATATATGGAATCATTCAAATCAGTCCTTGCCCCAGGAGCTTACAGTCTTACTTCCATCCGACACCCACACATTAAGGTCTGTTTTTGTGATTAGACAATTAACCTGCCAGTATGCTTTTGGTCTGTGTGGGAGGAAACCGGGTCATCGGAAGCACTATGCCAGGAGTTGATCTTACGTGCCCCAACAACAATAGTCATCTAACACGACCAAGCACAGGGGGCAACCTTAGATTGTTTATTTATGATACAAACAATTCCATTTGCGCAGATTCACACAAATTCATATGTGAAATTCGCAAACCACTCAAGTCCCATTTAATTCTAATGAATCAGTGATTCACTCAGCTGTGCCAGTTTGAATCAGTGATTCACTCAGCTGTGCCAGTTTGAATCAATGAATCACAAATTTCCTTTACCCAGTTTTCAAAATTCAAGTGTTTTTGCAGAGCTAAGATGTCTGTGCGCCCATCAACAAACCATAAAACTAACTGAAATTCAAACTCTCCTCCCTTTTATCGCATTTCTAGATTTTTTTATTTTGCAAACCCAAATTTATTTTTCGTTCAGTTCCGCTCAACTAGGCAGATTGCGCATTTAGCAAGAAAGTCCCTAACTCCGTCCAACTCCTCCTGTTGGAAATGACTCCATCTTATCCCACAAGCCTAGTTAGTTTGATGGAAAAACGCGGCTTCACCAAAGTTGATTTTGTACCGTGCCCTGTTTGTTAAACATGACAAATCTCAAGGGGATTCTGCAAACAAATCAAACATCTACAATAACACCAAAAAATGTATTTGCAGTTTAGTATTGGCTAACATGGAATCTAGTTTTTACTTGTTTTGTAGCATTTATTAAACACGCTGACGCGTTTTTGCTCCGACATTTTTCCTTTTCTTACTGTATGAATGTCTAAATGGATTTTGCAATCATTTCTTGACAAACATTGAATGAATTTCAGGTGTATATTTTAATGTATATGAAAACAGAATTCTGCTACGACTTGTACATTTTACATTGGACCTTTTCTCTTGAGATAGACTAGATTATCATTTTTAACACCTTTGCAGTATGGCCTGATATAAATATATCAAGGGACCGGGGAAGGGATAACCTGCCTTGTCTTAGTAGTGTTGGAGCCTCCGTTTACACAAATGGGATTAAAGTTATCCTTTTGGTTAGATGTATAACTAGAAAATTGTAGGCCATGGAGTTTTCTACATCTGCAAATGTTTAGACCACACCCGTTTTTACCATGCCGCGCCCTTTTTCAGTATGCAACTGTTTAGACCACACCCATTTTTACCATGCCGCGCTCTTTTTCAGTATGCAATTTTCAATTTTTGCTATTTTACCCAATACTACCATGACTAATGTCAAATAATATCTATAAAGGCAAATAGAAATACAAGCTTGGAGGACTTAGCATCTTTATCCTGCAATCGTATTAGCAGCTCCATTGTCGGCACATTACTCACTGATCTCGCCCTTTCTCCCACTTGTCACGACTGTGCCCTGAGCATTTATGCTGCAGAATTAGAAAAGAATGTCAGCTCTGGGACACAGCAGCATCCTGCGTCTTTACCTCTCTGAGTGATAAAATGATGAAACAGCCTAAAGCCGATGACTAATGAAGACAGTGGATACTGTGCCAAACCCGGCTGTTTGCTACAGAGAATCTAAATGACCGTTGGGCTTAATTCCTTCCTGACTCTGGACACCTTTGAACGCCTCCAATCTCTTCCCCGGCACTGAGACAGGATGCTGCACCAGAGATAATGCCTCTGCTAATAATGTATTATGAGCGCTGTGGTCTGAAGTCACCCATCTTGGCTTACCATTAGATAATCACCCTGGATTGTAATGGATAATATTACCTGTTGTTAAACATAACGATATATGAAGAGGATGCTGCGAGCAGGCTGCATCGGGCGTGACGATCATTATAGCTTGGAATTCCGAGAATTAATTAACATTGAAAGACAAACTACTCACTGGGTGATCACTGATTGGAAATGATGCCGGGAACCTGTTTGTCGTCTTTTGTTAATTTGTAGTTCAGCAAAGTCCTAATTGACCTTTGTGGCATTAATGGACAATGTTCTGAGATACATAGAATGGTGCAAGTCACTAAATTGTCTGCTATATCAGTTAAACGCAGCCCTTTAACATAGAATTAGAAAACTCGAGGCATCAAATCAATGGTATGGATATTTTACAGGAGCCTGATGAGGGTCAAAGCGTTTATTGTACTCATTCATCATCTCCTTCATTATGTCTACAGCAGCACAGAGTAGTTAAGGAGACAAGTGTGCTTGTCTTGTGGGACTTGTCCACTAATGTGATTGTATAGGTGGGGGCAGTGTATTGATGTGGGGAAGAGGAGATGAAGGCAAGAAAAATCTTAGTTGAGATGTGTGAAACTTCATAAATTTTGTTTTCTCCAATTCGGACTCAGACATTACAATCTTCTCTGAATTTTGCCAATGAACTTCATACCAGGAATTGTTTATTCAATCCGATTCACCGGTTTGAAAGAGTAGATTGGGGTTTGCTTTTCATACCCAACAGTAGCACAGAATTGGCTAATTGACCTTTTTACAATTTATTTGCACATTTTACATGTCAATTTCTTAGTGCAGTGGTCTCAATCTATTGCAGTACAATACATTTGTAGCTACTTTTTTTTCACAATGACCCCAGGTCAGGGGTAACGAGTGTAATAATGAAATCCGCATACTGTCACCAAACTCCTTCCCAGGGGAGAGAGAAAATCTATTAACACCAATTCTAAAAAAAAACAACTATTTTATGGGAATGATGGAGGAGTTTGTTTTTTTGAGGATAAAGAGTAACTCAATTCTACTATTTACGGAGAGAGAAAAATATAAGTCTCCCTACACTGCAAAATGGGCTGAATTTACACTTAAAAAAGCACAATCAACATAATGTGTTTTCACGAATATTCAGAGACGTACAAGTCTGGAGAAGCATCCGGCGCTGCTTCCGATACATATGTGCCTGGTTTATTCCTGGTTTAGATAATGATTTCGGTCATCAATATCATCAACATGTATTTGCAAAACATATGCCTCCTATATACTCCGTGCTGGCGTGAACGTGCCTGAACCACACTGGACCAGTGTCAGACAACCACTTACCTTACTAGTTCCATCTCTCCAGTTGTAAGAAGGATGCCAGATATGTGAAAGTCTATACTGTCGCATATGCGTGCGTTCCTTTTGCGGGCGTGTGCAGTGCAAATTTGCACAATTTACGCTGCACAAACTTGTTAGGATTTTCAGAACAATCCTGTTTTGATTTTGTTTTTCTTCTCTTACCTTGTGGAGTGTATGTCCACGGTACAGTTTACACTCAGCAGACAATGTAATTTGTTAAATTAAGAATAACGGTCAGGATAAACGTGTGAATCAGAAAGAAGCTTTATTACATTGAGCAAAGTGCACCTACAGAGAGGCTTCTGCAAAGACGTACAAAAAGAAAGTGCTAAGTATGACCCATTAAACATATAGAGATTGGAACCATCTCTCAGCTGCCGAAGAACTGCGAGGGGACGACACCAAAAAGGTTTCAGCACATTTTGACAGTTTTGCACAACATACATTATCTCTGGTTGGTTCTAAAAAATGCACCATTTGGTTCTTTGGATGTTTATATTGACACAGTGGGATGGTACTAAATAAAATAAAACATAGAAAGTGGTATTGACAGCACAGAGCTAATAGTGACACCACATGCAATGTATAAATAGCACCACTGCGAATGAAAGTGTATAACTATTGGACTGACGGAAGTCACGGCTGCCAATAGAAATATGACACCAAATAAAAATGTCAGAATTAATTTTAACCTACCAGTATGTTTTTGGAGTGTGGGAGGAAACCGGAGCACCCGGAGGAAACCCACGCAAACACGGGGAGAACATACAAACTCCACACAGATAAGGCCATGGTCAGAAATCTAACTTATGACCCTAGTGCTGTGAGGCAGAAATGCTAACCACTGAGCCACAGTGCTGCCAGTAATCTGTGCTAGTAATAGCCACAATGAGAGAGCATCCACTGATGTATTTCCATAGTACAATCTAGGAAGACGAGGGGCTGTGAGTTCCTTTATAAGGCTATAGTCATGTGATATTTGTTGATCCTTCCTGATTGGCTTCTTTACATTCCATGCACTGTGATTGGCCGGATTCTCCAGTGGACATTATTTATTCAACACATTTTCCGTGGATCAGAAGCAGTTCAAAAATTTATTCGGCAATGGTCGAGTCACAAAAATCGAATTGTTCAAGCCTAGTTCTGATCAAATGTTGAAATGCTATAATCTGTCAGTTATTTGCTAACTGTCAGTAAATGTTCAGAAAACCGTCAGTAAAAATATTTTAAAGAGTTGGCAATACTGTCATTGATTGGTCTGGCTTACCTTTTACGTGAGTGAGGATGGACATAAATGTGAAAGGAGTAGGTCACCTGGCAAATGGACATTTCATATTTATTTTTTAAAGTAAGAAAAGAAACTAATTTAGATCAATATATTTTATACAGTAAAAAAATAAAATAAGATGAAACAGTTAAAATTCCTATAAAGGCAGCCAAAGATAAGAGAAGAAAAAGAAGCCCACCCCTTACCAAATCAATATATTATAATATAGGACTTACTTTTAATAAACTAGAATTCTAAAAATAATTACATTTCATTTTGCACTTTCTATTACATATATTGTGTTGAGAATAGGGCTCATTAAGAAGCGTAGTATGATTTATTATCATTATGATTAATCTATTTTGTAAATGACAAAGTATATGCTGTGCTAGAGTTAGTCAAGTGATTAGATACTAATGTAACACTCCAAGTCCTTGATAATCAGAGCAGTTCTGGGCACAGCTCATTTGCATGACATAGAGTTTGCTGCCCTCTACAGGTGAAGGTGCTCAGTCTTCAGGACATGATGCAAAGCAGAACTGGCTCTTATAGATCTGCTGTCTCCCTTGGACATGCCGTGTGTGCAGTTATGTGCAGATTAGTTCCTCTGCTGCATCTATAGAATGCTAATCAGGTTCTTGTTGAATCTATATCTTGACAATGAAAGTGCTTCCTGCAACTAGCTCCTGTCTAAAATCATTTTATGGGTTTGTAGCTGTTCCGAGGCAACACTACCGTATAAGTCTAGTGCAGTTTTAATTGTTGAATTAATAATTTATATGTATAAGATGAATATGCATGCATTATATATACTCTGCGATGCTATTTATTTTACATTAGTGATTTTCCACAGCTATGGAAACTACACCTACTCCAGTTTATTTATGATTCTCTGTTTTTTTTTCCACTTCCCATTGCATTCAATGAAGGGGCCAGGTTCAAATCCGAACACAAATTAAAAGAGCATGAAACTTTTGTGCTGTTCTGCCCGTATTCAAGTATAAGTGTTTCTTAAGATACATTATGACGATATGAGTAGGGGTGGAAATTTGTTCTGTATAAATAGTACTTTCCTATATAGATGCACATAACAGATTGACGCATACACATATGTATGTAGAATAATTTCAGAACGCGCATAACCTTTATTTGATGCTAAAATTCGAAGGCTGTGGAAAAGCCTGATTGGGCGTGGTAGGGAATTCCCTAAGTGGGGAGCAGCACGGGATAAGACTTGTAGGCGGGAGTGAGAGGTGGTTAGATAATGTCTTATTTGTTTTTAAAAACTCTTCTTTAAAATTATCCCTTAAAAACAAGAACACAAGAAAGGTTGGTGAAAGTAGCTTATTATAGACAGAATAGGAGAACCGGGAGGGGACGAGAGAACCAGCATGGAATGGAAACAGCTAATCCTGGGGGAGGTGAGACCTGGGAGGTAGAAGAGAGAACACTGGAAATTGTGCAAAATTAACTCTAATTATTCTGTAACAAATCACTGCTGAGATGTGACTATAATGACTTACTTGCCCTAGTTGTTTTATTAATTTATTTCAACGAATCAAAGAACAGCAGCCCAAGCGTTGTCTAAAGACACTTAAGGGTCAATCATATAACTCAAAGAGAAATTAATATCACAAAATGACTAATGGTAAAACATGGCAGCTAATTACTGTACACATGACGCATGTAAAGATGAGATTTCAATGTACTAGACCATAATGATGTCATTGTAATCGGTTCCAGCATTTCAGAGTAATAGGGTATTCTCTAGGAAGCCAGGCAAAGGGGACAGTACAATATAATCACCCCTCCCCCCGTTAGCTTAATAGGGATGGGGGGCACACAATGAGAATGGTATAGGGCCCCCGCATTGGCAGCGACTTGCCATGACTTGACATCAAGGAATATTATTTAGTCCTCTACAATGTTGCTTCACGTGTGGACTAAACATTTATATTTCTGAGAATATGTCATTTTTTTCTCTCCCTCCTCTACATATTCACATTCTCAAATTATTTATGGTGGATTGAGTACTAATTGTTGTACAAAAATGCATTGTTTCAAATAAGAAGAATTCTTGAACCACCTTGAAGTTTACCAGAGATCACAAGGTGTTTGCTAAGGCAGAACTTCCAAGTTATAGGAGCTGGATGCGGAGAAAGACCCCAAGTAATACGTCTAATTAATCTTGTGGTGGTTCCATCTAACCTGCATTACATGGCCTTTTTTTTATATATTACATTGTATATTTATTGCATTATATTTTTTTTAGTCTTGCTTCTTTTGTCAGCTAAAGGGTTGTCCAATTTTGGCTAACCGATTTTTAATAAAACACGACCCCTCAAATAGGGGCTACCATACACCCCTGTCAGTAACCCCTCTGACCTGACCTGCGCTTTAGCTGTTGGCGCTGGTGGACTAAGTTGTCAATGCGCTCACTTGTAAGGAAGACAAGTAGATTTATATGTGGTGTAACACATGGATTTAGGTTAGAGAAGGATTAGTGGGCAGCTCATTTAATATGTCAAATTTTTATCATTCTGTACATTGCGGTATATGTTGGCATCATATAAAAACATCATAATAATACATGAAATAATAGGTGGTCTTTCTGAAGTCTTACGTTGTTTATCGTATGGATATTGTGACATTTCTATAGAACATAGTCTCTATTTGTGGACTAAAATACATTTCCTTGAAAGCGACTGTATACTTATTTTCCAGGTACGAAATTAATTTCAACCAAGGAAAACAAGTTTCAGCAGAATTAGATAACTGATGTAAGAGGAGTTTATAGCATCAATTACTTAATGTATCCAAGGTTCATTTGAATGGAATATTAGTGGGAATCGTGGAAGCAGATTTGAGTAATATTGGATGAGTTGGTCCGTTTATTGTGTTGATAATTTTGTATTTTGTTTATCCAATAAGAACACTTGAAAGCTGAGTTGTTTCCGGTCATACTATATTAATCGCATGTTTTTGTGATCTCAGTGAATAGTACAAATTTAGGATACGTTAATGCATTGTGCTCAAACACTATATGGGGTATTCAATTGACGCAAGATTTTTTTTTTTGTCATTTTAACACTGTTTTTTTTCATGTTCGATCGGGTTAACTTTACCCATGATTCAATTCCATTTTTAACGCTCCGTTTTTTTGTCATCAATTGGTCCTCTCGTGGTCCAGTAGAAGGTCTATTGAAAGTATAGGGGAGGCCGCCCCGTTAAAAGCTATTCAATTGTTTTTTAACACGGCGCGTTAAACAGACCAATATGCTGTTTTGTCTCGCACCTCTTTGGGGTGTAATAAAAATAAAAAACCTCTGAAAACTATTGAAATCATGTAATAATGAGAAAAAAAAAGATAAACTATGTTTATCACTAATGCCTTATATGTAAAAGGTGATTTTCTTGTGAAAAAATAATGAAATAAAAAAAAAACATAAAAAATAAAATAAAAATCAATAATTAAATATCTTTATGTATGTTTTTGGTACAAATATGTTTGTACTAATCTGCTTTGACATGGTATAGATGATTCTATAGCAAAAATAGTTAAATAAAAAAATATGCTAAAGTAAGTACTGTAATGTAGATATTATCAACTAGAATGGTTGTGTAATACAATCTAATGTATGAAAATGTAGCCAATCCTTTTTTTTGTGTTATACATGACTGCGTTAAAACTCCCCTTAACTTCCCTAAAAACTCGCAAACACAATGATTAACGCGCAGGTTCAGCGTTCCCTCTTTTTCAATTGAATTGCACGAATTTTCACGCTGCGTTAACTAAAAACGGTCGGTATAGCAGTTAAAAACCCGCGGGTGTTTTTTTGTTTTTAACCTGGCGCGAAAAAAAAATCTTGAGGCCAATTGAATACCCCCCTATGGCTCAAGAAATTGTGTTTTCCATTAAAGACTATTGGTGATAAGGGACATATTAAGATATAAACTGGTATGTGAGATTACAGAGGCGCAGGGTATGCAACAAATTCTACTTCATCTGTATCTGACATTAGTGCAGACTAATTATTCCTATTGTGTTTGAAAATGTTTACAGAAAAATCAAAGTTTAATCACTAGTAATACAAACTCTTCCATGTTCCCATCTAACCTTCAAACTGGATTAACTAAACCTTGTTCCAGCAGATTAAATAAAATTCACCCTTTAATTTTTT
Organism: Mixophyes fleayi; assembly: GCF_038048845.1. Taxonomy (NCBI): domain Eukaryota; kingdom Metazoa; phylum Chordata; class Amphibia; order Anura; family Limnodynastidae; genus Mixophyes; species Mixophyes fleayi. The sequence continues at coordinate 149,619,299 of NC_134408.1, read as the reverse complement.
TACAGCGAAGCTGCTAGAATTTTGCAGGTTGAGCAGAATATCCCAATCCGACAGTTATAACTCACAATAAGGTTTTAATAGCCTGTATGGGGGTCTCTCAAGTACCAGTGTCATGCTCTGAATATTTAGTGTGTTAAACAATCACATAATAGCTTGTCGTGTAAATGGTATTTCCCAGAAGTAATTTCTCCTAAACAGGATTTAATTGTTAATACCACAACTATGTTAAGGGCTAATATACATTGGTGTTTTTACATTTGTTGTGTACATGTTGTTACCATACTTATTGGTATTTGGGTCTTTTGCATTACGTTACATTAGTTTTGTAATGGCATTTTTTGGTGGTTAAATACATTGTTCCCACCTTCTGTGGTCTCTGCATCGCAAGTAAAAACGCCAGTAGAATGAGGCCTAAGATAGACGATTTAATAAAAATAACTATACTGTTTATTTAAGCATTCAAAATAAAACATGTAAAAAACCGTGAACAATGTAATATCTTGGTATAAACAAAATAAACTTAAGGTTACTTTGTGTAATATAATGTTCCTATGGGCTTGTGTTACTTTGTTTCTGACAATCTGTCTGTCCTTTCAATCTGTTACAGATAATTGCGACGATCCGTTGGTATCCATGTTGCCGTTGACAGCATTTGACAGCTCCTCAGAACTATACACTAGTTCCAGCCACAGCAATGCCAAGCTGAACAGCCGACATGGTAAGATCACTGTACGCAGTATCTGTCACCATCCTACAGAGTTTTGATGAATAATTCATCAGACACAAATTGTCTAATCAGAATTGACTCTTATGGTAACAAAAAAAATATAATTACAAGCAAACATATTTTTTGTTGGGTTGTAAAATAAAGAATTGTAATTTTAATTTAAAGGAGCAAATATAAAAATCTTTGTTAATTACATTAATTTTCAACAAAAAGCAATAGTGATTTTTTAGCACATCTGGCAAGTTTCAGTGTGCAAGCTAAGGTGAATTTTATGGTGTGTTATTGTGTTGGCAAAGGGATGGATCAGATGGGGCCACATTTCATTTTGTAACTATCCACAAAGATGATGAAGATTTTGATGAGGATGATGATGTTGATAATGATGATGTTAATGATGATATTGTTGATGATGTTGGTGATGATGCTGCTGATGATGATGTTGATGATGTTTTAGATGATGATGTTGATGACGTTGGTGATGATGATGATGTTGATGTTTTTGATGATGATGTTTATGATGATGATGATGATGAAGATGTTAATGATGTTGATGATGTTGGTGATGGTGATGATGATGTTGGTCATGATGATGATGTTGGTGATGGTGATGATGATGTTGGTCATGATGATGATGTTGGTGATGGTGATGATGATGCTGGTCATGATGATGATGTTGGTGATGGTGATGATGATGTTGATGATGTTGGTCAAGATGATGATGTTGGTCAAGATGATGATGTTGATGATGTTTGTTGTGATGATCATGATGATGATATTTTAGATAATGATGTTGATGATGTTGGTGATGGTGATGATGATGTTGGTCATGATGATGATGTTGGTGATGGTGATGATGATGTTGGTCATGATGATGATGTTGGTGATGGTGATGATGATGTTGGTCATGATGATGATGATGTTGGTGATGGTGATGTTGATGATGTTGGTCAAAATGATGATGTTGATGATGTTCGTGGTGATGATCATGATGATGATATTTTAGATAATGATGTTGATGATGTTTTTAAAGGTGATGTTAATGATTGTGTTGATTATGTTAATGATGATGATGATGCACCACAGCTGGTTATATCACTTGTAGTAGTGGTTGAATGCCAGCTAGCAGAAGATCACTTTATTAGTGATCCAACACTGCTGAGGTTCTGGAGATAGATTAGTCCTCCATGTACCCACCTCGCCCCTCACACAAGAGGCCACCATGGATAATGTTATAATTACATTACGGAGCTATTTTGATTACCCCAGTGAAGCAGGACTGTGTCTGCATTGGGGAACTCAGCCTTTTGTTGGAAAACTTTATTGGTTGCCTATGAACACAATTAAATAGTTCTTGATCCCGATTTTGGTATAACAGAGACTGCCAGCTACATGGGCGAGTCAAACACCTGCAGGGCACTGTCTTTATATATTCATTGAAGCCTGGCATGGTGTATGTATATAGTGGGCAGCTGCCGGGTGGTCAGTGATAAAGGACTCATCATAGTATAGCTGGTGAGTGGGAATATATTTAGTAACTTCCCATCTCTGTGATACCCTGTAGCAATGAATGTCGATGTAGTGCTTGAACATTGTTACAATGTAATTTTTGGAGTATTCTAACAGTGACTCTTTAGTGAATATCCACTGAATCGAGTAGTTCCAGTGATATAATGTTCTGCCATTCCACAACGTAGTTGTAAAAATGCATTTTGTGGTATGACTGTAGCTGGAACAATAACAATCAATTCATTCTGCTCTGTGGTGGTGGTTGGGGGGCTGTAGTACAGGGAAACCTTAAGGTCAAATTTTGCTATCAAAGTTTTTTTGGCCAAATGCAAAACAGCGTAAATATTTAATTGAAAGGTTTTGAAAATTTCGGTCAGTTCTTCTAAAAAGTAAACTTTTAGAAATATTAAATGAACAGAGCTCAGAAAATAAAAATAGATCATTAAAATTACTTTTATATACAAAATAAGAGGCATTTGGTCAATACAAAAAAGCGGGAACTTTTACAGGGACAAATAAAAAATCAGGACTGTCCATAGAAATCAGATACAGTTGTCAACTGTGACATGCAAAAGTAAAATCCATGTTGAATGTGATATAATTTATATTCTTTCAGTTGTCTCTATGCAGACAGCTCTTATTGCGAACAGACATTCTTGGCTGCCGTCAATCGGATGCCATTTCATTCAGGCAAATAGCTCCCAATTGTTCATGATATTTCCCATTATATTATGTCAGATACATTGTAATCAGTCACAATGTACAGTGTATTGTAGCACTCAAGATAATACTGAGCTGGTAGAATCGCTTATCTTCCCCGTGCATACATAACACTCCCTTGTGATTCAGTTCTAGCATAGTTTAAAGTCTGTGTGATTCAGGCTCTAAAGAAGAATGTATTATAGTGACCTGAACTGCAGTTATAGTAACAAGCGATTACTGTCACAACTGTCTGGGATTCGAACTGAGAACCTGTTCTGGCTCCTTCATTGTATCTCTTGTGCTATCACAGCAGTCTGGGCTCCAGAGTCTGTGGTTACACAACCGTTCATCTCCCCTAAAAGGGTTCTAGATACATTTATATCACACACTTCTTATTTACATGGAAATTTCCTAAAGGAACTAAAGGAATTTTATTAATCATTATCATTATATACCTCTTTCAAGAATTCCATCAGCAGTAGTTTCACTTCCCATTGGCCAGCGAACAGCAACATTTGGGGAGTGAATCAGTTTCCCTAAGAGTACATTATCCCAGACGTTCTATTAGCTGATCCCTCCTTACTGATGTCCATTGCAGGCAGAGACAGAATTAGTGTGAGCCTTGTATATATGACATTTTCCCTACACCAGTGTCAGGCGTAGCCCGTCAAAGGGCATTCAAACCTATACGTGTTTTTTTTTATTTTTTCTTTGAAAATATTAGGGTGACTATATAAAAAATATTCTTGTTAGTTGATGATGATGCCAGCTTGCTGAGATCACCAACCAGTAGAGTTTCCATTGTTTGCCGTCTCTTCTTAATGATTTCTTTATCTTCTCCGAGATCTCTCCTATTAGTTTTATTGCAGTATACAATATAATTGGGTCTAGTGACAAAGGGATATGTATGATGTCACCGGGGGCATGGTGGGGTAAAACATAAAACTATATCTAGCTGACAGAAGAGATCTCGTAGGACATAAGGAAATTATGGAGAAGAGAGAACCAGCAATGGGAACTCTACCGAACCATAAGCTCAGCAATGTACTTTCTCCTGTGCTAGTCACAATTAAGCAAAGGACAATTTTGAGGAATGTACCCTTTAACCTTGCTTCTATCTATCTATGTATCTCTCTATCTATCTATCTATCTATCTATCTATCTATCTATCTATATTCTATCTATCTATCTATCTATCTATCTATCTCATATCGATCTATCTATCTCATATCTATCTATCTATCTCATATCTATCTATCTCATATCTATCTATCTCATATCTATCTATCTATCTATCTATCTATCTATCTATATTTTGTTATTATGTTATCCTGTGATTTGTTACTGTGTTCCTTCTGCAAATCAAAGTGGCTTTCAAACCTTCTTTGATGTTTTTGTTTCCATTGTCCAAACTGATTCTGTCTTCTATCTCATGAACCGAGAGGAAATTTTTGCTGCCACAAAGTAACTAAGAACAAACGTCTACAGTGTTACAATGTTACAATGTTACAATGCCTAAGCTCAGCTGGCAGCAGATACTTCCTGTCTAGTTATTTAGTTTCTTGTTCTGCTTTTCCAATAACCCTGTCCTGTTAAATTGAGGAAGGGCTATCCAAACCGGTCAACGCCTTTACCACAAGTGTTATTGAAGTGCTTTGTAAACAGTAAATAATGGATTAAGCATTTACATTAGGACATGTTTTCACATATTAAAATTTTTGTTAATATGGTAAATAAAGTCTTAGGACATTCCCTTAAAATTTTTATCTTCTGTACCAGAGGTTGTAAAGGATTCTTTTATAAAGGCTAGATCTATTTGCTATCCTTGTTTTAGACAGTACATTTACATAACCATTTGTCTGATAATCTAGAACATTTGGAGCCTTAGGAAAACTAACAGATGGGTAAACACAATGAAATGAATCAGCAACTTGCATTAAAATAAGAAAGAGGCATCATTTGGTTTCTAACTATCCAGCGCTGTCAGGTCAGCATTGCTGCTTGTGGTGTGACACGCAGCAAATAAAATAATTATGCTTTTCAAAGAAATCTGTCGCTCTCCGGAGAGCCTCTGATCTGCACTTTAAAGTGGCTCAAACAGATGGAGTGTTCTAATTCCTAGCATCAGTGAGAGTTACAGGTGTACACACGCACTGACATTTTCAAAAGTGAAGATTCATTTATCCCATATTATTTCTGTGCAAGAGGCACATTAAGACCCATTTACTAAAATTGAATTTAGGTGGAAACGTTGCAATAAATCATAGAACCAATCAGACGCTTGTTCTCATTGTGCAACCTGCATTAGGTATATGAAAGCTAATTACTGATTGACTGCTGTGGTTTCATGCACTTAAATTCAATGTTAGTAAAGTAGCCGTAATATTTGTAATTCCACATTTCTGTTTACTTTGCCCTAAATGGAAAACTGTGTGCTAAAGAGATAAATAATTTATTTGAGATAACTGTTGCTTATGCAGTCATACACTGCCCAGGCTTGTGTTACAATAATTATTTTGATCCTATTATTGTTCTGTCCTGAAATTGTGACCCTGTCACCTCAATATATATATAAATATATGCTCTGTTATCTTTACACTGTGATCACACCGTCTATCATTACACTGTGCAGAGCTCCCAGATCAGTATAATGGGGAAGACACATAAAAGAACCAATTTTTTACCACTTTCGAACGACCTGTTTCATTAAATTAAACTTTTGTCCATTTTTCTCCAAACATACTGCTGGCTGTAGCCTTGGTTGTACTCGTTTTTCCGGATTAAATAATTCCTACACTGACTACTGTGGATTAAAAAAAATCCGAACACAATGAGGGCGACATGAATAGGGTAAGGGTTAGGATTAGTAATAGGATTAGGGTTAGGAATAGGGCTATGAATAGGGTTAGAGTTAGAATTTGGGTTAGGATTAGGAATAGGGTTAGGATTAAGGTTAGGAATAGGGTTAGGAATAGGATATGAATATGGTTAGGGTTAGGATTAGGGTTATAAATAAGGTTAGGGTTAGGATTAGGAATAGGGCTATAAATAGGGTTAGGAATAGGATAAGGGTTAGGGTTAGGATTAGGGTTAGGGTTAGTATTAAGGTTAGGGTTAGGGTTAGGATTAAGGTTAGGGTTAGGGTTAGGGTTAGGGTTAGGGTTAGGGTTAGGATTAGGAATAGGGTTAGGGTTAGGAATAGGGGTAGGATAGGGTTTGGTTAGGATTAGGGTTAGGATTAGGGTTAGGATTAAGGTTAGGAATAGGATAAGGGTTAGGGTTAGGATTAGGGTTAGGGTTAGTATTAAGGTTAGGGTTAGGGTTAGGATTAAGGTTAGGGTTAACATTACTGTAAGCCGCTGGGTCCTGCCATTGCCGCTTTAAAACAGGAAATCTCAGTGTCGCCATATGAAGTGACGTAATTTTCAAGTGCCGGCATATTGTGTGGTCGCGTTTTATAGGAGCCGTGTCGGAAATGTTCTGTGTCTGTTTCATAGTTACTGTATATTTTTTTTCATGTATATTTTTCTTCATTATCTTCTAAAAAAAAAATTGCCGCAGTTGTCAGTGCCGAATTTATTTCAAACGGAAAAGCGTAAATAGGGTGTTGCCTTTAGCCTAATTTATGGCTTGAATACCAGTCATCTTCCTGTAAGGGTGTGTCTAGGAGTCCTTCCCACTAATGTATAGAAGGAGACTCAAAAAATAGTTGCCCACCCCCTTAACACAGCAAAGAACGATATTAAACATGCAACATTTTCACCCCATTATCTTATTTTAATAATCTTACCCCACAAAATTAAATCAAATTTTTGCACTGCTCAGCAAAACTACAATTGGCCCCGGTCGCTTTATAATTGGCGGCTGATAAACGCTGCTGCCTCGGCAATAGTCCCACCCACTCTCTCCACTAACTGCTACAATTATTATTCCGCTACTTTGTATCAGGCGTTTCCCCATCAGCTGTTGTGTGAGTTGTGTCACATGTTCTATCTAAAGGAAAACAACTCTGGAAAGGTTTTGCCTGCACAAAGCATTTCTAGAAAAACTAACCAATGTTTATACTGACAACTGAATGAGAACATGTTAATTCATAGTCAAAAGACCACTTAAGGAAACTCAATGTGTTTGATTTGATAATTGTCCTTTTCTTTTGCAGAAAATTGCAGCGCTGAACAATACAATGATTATATTGTGCCATTATGATATTCTGTATTTATCTGCGTTATGTTCCTTTTTGCAGGAGCTGGCGGTTGGTCCCCGCTGGAGTCTAACACAAAGCAATGGCTACAGATCGATCTGAAGGAAAGGTTCGATATCACAGGGGCAGCCACGCAAGGCAGATACGAAAGTTCCGACTGGGTAACACGTTTCAGCGTTCTGTTCAGCGATACAGGACGGAACTGGAAGCCGTACCATCATGACAACACCATCTGGGTAAGATTTCATGTTTGAAATGCATTCTGCTCTTTAAACAGATGGTCAGTTTCAAACAAAGAACTGTTTCGTTTAGAGAGATGTTTGGGTCATAATATTTTTGTATTCATCGTTTAAGTTGTTTAGGTGCTTTTTTTTGGGCATGTTTTATTTTCATCTCTTGTTTTGCAAATAAAATATTTTTTGTAGGATTTGTTTCTGTCAGAATAAAACAGAGGTACTCCCATTGTTTAAGCTACACTGTTAGTTGTCCATCTGTGCGCAATGAGCGACAGGAAGACGCAAACCTCGTAGTGTAACCTGACGCAAACCTCGTAGTGTAACCTGCACATTTTGTTATTCATGAGAGATACAGAATACATTCATGTTTATTTCGTTTTTCTCCTGATGATGTTTGTTTTTGTTTTTTTTTGCTGTTTGTTTTTTTTCTTACCTGTGTATTTGTTCCATTAAAAATAACAGAGGAGAAGGATGTAGAATTACTATTTTAGAATATATTCTCTCATAGGGCCTTATGTAGTGTTTGACGCAACTTCTGTCTAAAACGCAGGCGTAGATTGCATCCAACAACACTTTCTACGTAGTATGGTGAGTCGGGGGCATCTCCGTCGATCACCATCGTTATCAGTTCATATCTTCCACCAGGGGGAGCTTGTACGCTCCCCATCCGCCTCTATTAGCGTACAGAGCTACCTGCGCAAAGTGCGACTGACTCTGCATTTTGGACCTCAAACAGGGCGGAGCTTACACATGTATCAATGTTGGGCGGTTATAGCACATGTTAATATCAATACTTCATGTTAAATAACTTTATTGTGCAACTTGGGGGATTATTTAGATCATCATTAGAGTTTTTCAGCCTTATAGCCACAGTATCTTATGTACTCGTCCTAAACTACAGCTTACAGGTAATATTGTGGACATTGCTAAAAGCTGCACTTTATACTCTTTTATTCTCAAGAAACGGAACATTTGAATTATCTATGGGAATATTAGCATCAGTGCAGCGTATAATGCTGTGCATTTAGGTAGAGCGTGAAGGGAGCAGGGCATTAATTATGCAGCATTAAGGGTTTTAAGGACATTGTTTTTGTACAGAACCTCCCACGGTGTAATGCTAAATAACACGTAAGAGCTTTCGCCACACACTCTGTGCTGCACTTACTGTCATCGTTATGGAATATAGATGGGATTTTCCTCTCCGTCACCTGGTGAAGCTTTCAGTCCATTGATTCAGCTTATAACCTGTAACGTTTGAAGTATTTCTGGTATTTAATGAGCCTGGCCCATCAGGGATGCAATGATTGTGCATCTTAATTTACATCAATTTCAGGGTTATTACAGGTGCCCAAATGTCTACACCAGGGGTTGGCAACGTTCATCTGTCAGTGCGACGGCTAAAATCTAGTCAAGCCCAGGTGTGCCAGTATATATATTTACATACACACATATATATATATATATATATATATATATATATATATATATATATATATATACACACACACACACGTGTTATATCTTATTTTATTATGCTAATATCATATTAATAGTAATGGCACAAACGCTCATGTCATGCCACACAGTAGTGCCCCCACTTTGTATTATGCCACATTGTTGAGCCCCAAATTCATATAATGCCACATAGTTGCCCCCCCCAATGCATATTATGCCACTGTTGTTCCCCCTATTCATATTATGCCACAGCTTCCCCCCCCAATTCATAGTATGCCACTGTTTTCCCCCAATTCATAGTATGTCATATAGTTATCCCCCCTATTTATAGTATACAAATTAGATGTGCCCCTCAATTTGCTGCTATCATTTACCCTTGGAGACTCGTCTTCCTCTAGAAACCCAGGAGCTGCTTCAATAAAACAACCGGTGATGGCCGAAACGGAGCTTCTGCGCATGCGTAGAAGGTCCGTTTCAGCTGTCATCGGCTGCTTTACTGAAGCGCCTTCAGCGCCGTTATGCCAGACAGAAGTGGTCAGCGTACCACGTCTGGCACACGTGCCGGGGACTGACAAGTCCTGGTCTACACAATGACGTAGTTCAGGACAGCGCCCATGAAGGGAGAAGGGTCTTGATCACTTGATTTGCACCACAGCCCCCCACACCCACCTCCCCGGCCCACTTTGAATGTTTGGGCAGGATCTTAACTCACTCTTTAGAATTTATTGTGTCCTCCTCGTCATCACATGTGAATCAGCCCGTGGCTTTAGATATTTAAAAGTTTTAAAAACTAATTTTCGCAGTTCAGCATCCTTCGAGTGGCCTGGCCGGTTTGTCCATGATGTGTTAGCAGAGATGGTGAATGGAAATCTGTGGAAACGTAAAAATATATAGTTCTGGGAAATCATTTTAAATAACTCAGTAATTAAAACTGATATTATAAATTCTCAGGATTTTTGATGTTACAATTAGGTTTTTATTCAACGTTTCCTATTATCTTTACAAACTTTTGCTCTTTGCAGGTGACTTCCCTGTGTGGGACATTCAGTGTGTTGCAGAGACAATGAGTGATTGACAGTTATGTGCTCATAATGCATTGTCTGCTCTCTCCATCTCTTAATTGTGTATTTTCCCTTCAAGCCAGAGTGCTATACATTACCCTTTTTATTTTTTTAAATGCTGTATTATGCTCATTGAAACTGTTAGATGCAGGATTACAACTGATATAAGATTTAAAATATTAATGCATAGAAATGATGGAGACAATATTGAATATAACATCAGTTTATGGAAGCTTCAAATAAATTTGAAATGTGTTAAACAAAAATTGCAATCTCTTGGGAAATATTCTGATCCTAAATCCATCAAATGTCACATTTAAGCTGCCGTGACATGTACAGGAGGAATTTCAATATTACAGTTACGTTTATTTGCTTGTAGACCTATGTGCTTTTACCAGTCAATAAACAAGACAGTGAGACATAAATAATGAATGATAAAAAGGTCATCTTTAGCTCCATCTTTTAGTGTGATGTTTACAGTAGGGCGGCGTACACTTATAGCTGTGTTGTCGCAGACAAACACTCCACGTTCCTGACTGATGCCGGGATTGTGAAGCCATTTGGGATTCCGACGGTTGGGGATCACTTAGGAAACACGTCACCTCACACTTATATTCATTTACTCCCTAAAATAGCTATGAATTGAGCATCAAATTCTATTACAAGAAAACATTTCCATGATGAATAAGTTATTTTGTTAACATTCAAAACGTATTTTGGGAAAATTAGTTTATTTGTCTGAACCAGTAATAAGACCAAATTCTAGGAAACATCACAAGATTGTTTCACCTTCACTTATAAAACATTTGGAGGTGAATCTATTTTGGTCACGTCAAGTAAGTTCTTGCAGAGCATGACCCAGCAATCTCCTTTGAAGGTCATTGAGCGTTTCCCTCACAACCATATTAGCCCTCCAGTAATTGAGAGTTGGGGGTATATTTGTCAAGCAAAGAACCCGATGGCCATTGTCTTTGATAAAATTGCCATTTTAAAAAAAAAAAAAGCAAACCGCTGAGAATCTGCGGTTTCGGAAACTGCCGCTTGATAAAAATATCCCCCGCTCGCCAAATTTGTTATTTATAAATCAAATCATACTGGGATGTACTCAGCATATCTGTGAGGACGTTTAAATATTTTTGGGGTCCCGCAAGTGTGTAATAAGGGCTTAGTTGAATACCAGTCATCTTCCTGTAAAAAAAAAAAAAATAATGTTTCATTCACCCCAACCCCTAAAATTGTTGTCCCCTCAACAACATTTACCAGACTGCTTGAAAGTTTTACTTTTTGATCTGAAATAGTCATAGCAAACATCTTATTAACATAAATAATACATAGAAATAGTTGTTCTTAGAATTATCACATAATTAAAATGAAGCAATGGATGTTTTAAGTTAAAAATTAAAATTAACCAGAAATGATTAAGAGCCCCCTTAACCCCCTCAGACTCAGACAGTCCCGTAAATATTTAAAGGGGCGGTGGGTAAGGTTTTCATTCTTCCATCAGTTCATTGAAATAGACAAAACTTTATGGAAAATGGCAGTTATTTGAAAATAAAACCCACCCCTCCCTTTATCCAGTCATTGGTTTGGTCCACCAATGTCAGAATACTCGATCATCGCTCATCCATGCCAGCTCTGGCTTCCATGTTGGTCTGCTGCTCATTATTACAGTTAATCAAATTGACATCTAAAGACTGTCTTTGTTTAAAACAGAACTCTAATAAAAACACACAGGACATTTTATTTCATAAGCCCGAGGCCTGGTATTCTCTAGTGTAAAGGAAATATTTATCCACCATATTGAAAGACAACTGTTTGATATGTTGTTATATTGTTGCAACTTTAATCCCCAGTCGTCTGCCAACAACATATTTTGTAATTAGCACCATGATTCGGCATTTTACAGTGCGGAACACATTGTACTCGCTTTGTAGTTACGAGGTTGATAGTTGATTTGTTATCGGTTGAAGGATTTGCTCGCCCTCTCAGTTCCACAATAGGTAACTTGGAATGATATCCAGCCGGGCACAAGGACAGATATAATCTTACTAACTTTAACTTCTGAATGAGGATGTGTGCAAAGTACTGCAGGGGGGATCTGTGCAATATATTGCAAAAGGGGGATCTATGCAATGTGCTGCAGAGCGAGATCTGTGCAATGTTCTGCAGAGGGGGATCTGTACAATGTTCTGCAGAGGGGGATCTGTGCAATGTACTGCAGAGCGGGATCTGTGCAATATATTGCAAAAGGGGGATCTATGCAATGTTCTGCAGAGGGGGATCTGTGCAATGTTCTGCAGAAGGGGATCTGTGCAATATATTGCAAAGGGGGATCTGTGCAATGTACTGCGGAGGATGGGGGACTGTACAATGTACTGAAGGGGGGGGGGATCTGTCCAATATACTGCACGGGGATCTGTGCAATGTACTGCAGGGGGGAATCTGTGCAATGTACTGCAGAGGGGGGATCTGTGCAATCTACTGCAGAGGGGGGGGGGTCTGTGCAATGTACTGCAGAGGGGGGGGTCTGTGCAATCTACTGCAGAGGGGGGGTCTGTGCAATGTACTGCAGAGGGGGGGGTCTGTGCAATGTACTGCAGAGGGGGGATCTGTGCAATGTACTGCAGAGGGGGGGATCTGTGCAATCTACTGCAGAGGGGGGGGGGTCTGTGCAATCTACTGCAGAGGGGGGGGGGTCTGTGCAATCTACTGCAGAGGGGGGGTCTGTGCAATCTACTGCAGAGGGGGGGTCTGTGCAATTTACTGTGGGGGGGGGGGATCTGTGCAATGTACTGCAAAGGGGGTAATCTTTGTAGTGTCCTGTGTCAGTTTAAGTAATAGTACAGAGATGGTCGCTCACCTGGCAGTCAGCATAATATGGGGCCCTCATTGCTAGAGGGTAAAATATTAACTTTGCCTTTTCTGGACCTTTTAAGTGTAGGACACAGATCGTCAGAGCTAAGGGTGAGAGAACTGTACAGCACAGTGACCCCGTCTGACCCACTGACCACCCTCTGACACTCTGTGAACAAGGCTGTTAGCGTCTCTCTCTCACCTATGAAAAGAGAGATGGGGAACGTTATAAAGACACTAACATGAACGCCAACACCACAGGAATGAGGCTGATGGTTCTTTAATTCTGTGATAAAGAAATACTGAGAGTGAAGGTATCTAGATGTCACCTTCCTAATGAGGTCACCAAAAACAGGAACCTTGGTAGCTGGTTCAGAAAAAGTCACATAATATTCATAAGACCATAACTATTAGTATCCCCCGTAGGCGACCGCCCCATAACCTGGAGGACACTAGAACTCCTGTACCTACGTATATTGTTACAAAGGAAGCAGAAGTCTTGGCCATCTATGTCTATGTCTGAGGGATGATGGTGCAGCCAGTTAATAACATTACTTGTCTATAAAGTCTATAACTGCAGAGCTGGCTGCTATATCATTCCTGACCTATGGCCTAAACAGGCTAAATCTCGACACGCTACTAAAAATCACATGACTTTCCCGAAAACGCCTCTGCAGTTTCTTTCCTGTAATTGCTGTCAGTGCAGCAGGTGGAGATTTCAGTTTCTGTTTTGGCAGCAATGAAACACTTCAAAAGCTAATATACAAATGAAGGTCACATTTCCAGTGCGGAGCGGTGTTGTCTGACCTCCTGACATCACTCTCTAAGATCTAAATAATTGATAGGAAAATTTCGCTGTCAGATTGATAAGCCCACAGCCTTGCATTGCAGCCCAAATGGGTAACGCTGAATATGTAACGAGATTCTGTAACTCACAACTGAGTGCAAGGACTCTATGGAGTCTATGAAAAGAATAATAACTATTTTGCAACCATTATTTAACAACTGTTTTCTCATTAGTTGTGTTATTTCCTTGGAATCTCCAAACTTACCTACCCAAAGCGCTACGGAATATGTTGGCGCTATATAAATATATGATGATGATGATGATACCCAGGACTTGGGCGATGCTCTGACGAAGCACATACATGTAGTACTGCATCCAGAGTCTTCATCTGTAACCCAAAACATCCAACAATCCTTGCTTGGCAAAAGAAAAAGCCCCCAAATACTTCCGGCACATATTGAGCTAATTACACCACTAGGGCTATTTATAAAATGGGAAATACCCAACGCCCTGTGCTGACCAGCTTGGGGCTGGTTTGTCATTATGGCGGCAGGGGGATCCCACGCGGAGGGCTCCTCTGCTGTAGTGGGAAAGCATAGCGCTTGTACCCCGATTTTGCTAGTACCAGCCTAAGCTGGCAGCACTAAGGTTAAGCTATTTTGTGGTGGGGGCATGCATTGTGTTCTATTTTATTTTTTCATTTTTACTGTAATTCTAGCAGTAACACCACCGGCATCTTAAGCTGTTTGGGTGGGGGAGGTGTGGGGACGACAGTAGTGCCTTTTGACATTGTGTTTAGACCGGATATCTTCTGTAGTCTGCAGCCAAGAGGAGACCGGCTATCTTCTGTAGTCTGCAGCCAAGAGGAGACCGGCTATCTTCTGCAGTCTGCAGCCAAGAGGAGACCGGCTATCTTCTGCAGTCTGCAGCCAAGAGGAGACCGGCTATCTTCTGCTGTCTGCAGCCAAGAGGAGACCGACTATCTTCCACTGTCTGCAGCCAAGAGGAGACCGGCTATCTTCTGCTGTCTGCAGCCAAGAGGAGACCGGCTATCTTCTGCTGTCTGCAGCCAAGTGGAGACCGGCTATCTTCTGCTGTCTGCAGCCAATGGGAGACCGGCTATCTTCCACTGTCTGCAGCCAAGAGGAGGCCGGCTATCTTCCACTGTCTGCAGCCAATGGGAGACCGGCTATCTTCCACTGTCTGCAGCCAAGAGGAGGCCGGCTATCTTCCACTGTCTGCAGCCAAGAGGAGACCGGCTATCTTCTGCTGTCTGCAGCCAAGTGGAGACCGGCTATCTTCTGCTGTCTTCAGCCAAGTGGAGACCGGCTATCTTCCACTGTCTGCAGCCAAGTGGAGACCGGCTATCTTCTGCTCTCTGCAGCCAAGTGGAGACCGGCTATCTTCCACTGTCTGCAGCCAAGAGGAGACCGGCTATCTTCTGCTCTCTGCAGCCAAGTGGAGACCGGCTATCTTCCACTGTCTGCAGCCAAATGAAGACCGGCTATCTTCCGCTGTCTGCAGCCAAGTGGAGACCGGCTATCTTCCACTGTCTGCAGCCAAATGAAGACCGGCTATCTTCCGCTGTCTGCAGCCAAGAGGGGACCGGCTATCTTCTGCTGTCTGCAGCCAAGAGGAGACCGGCTATCTTCCACTGTCTGCAGCCAAGTGGAGACCGGCTATCTTCTGCTCTCTGCAGCCAAGAGGGGACCGGCTATCTTCTGCTCTCTGCAGCCAAGAGGGGACCGGCTATCTTCTGCTCTCTGCAGCCAAGAGGGGACCGGCTATCTTCTGCTCTCTGCAGCCAAGAGGGGACCGGCTATCTTCTGCTCTCTGCAGCCAAGTGGAGACCGGCTATCTTCTGCTCTCTGCAGCCAAGTGGAGACCGGCTATCTTCCACTGTCTGCAGCACACTGCCTATCTTTGAAAAAAATTGCAGATTTAAGTAATGAACAACAAGTAGGAGGGACATTTGTCATGCAGGCTGTTACCGTTTTAGCAGCTGTCAGCAGATTCCCACCACGAATTAAACATGCAATTGCCAAACTTGGCATCTTCTATGCAAATAAACTATTTCTAAATAGATTTAGCAGTGTACTTATCTGGTTTGGATGCAGAGGAATATAAAGCATTTTGCTAAACAAATGCATCATTAATTTGCTCTCAGCAAACAGTTTGCAAAGATTAGCCGAGTTATTTCGCAGTGATAAGCAGTTTGTAAACAGCATAACATAGTGCGACGAACCCTCCCAGCGACTCCGATGTAAATGGTCACATAACGTGTCCTTTCTATGTTCTTAATCAATACACAGTGCACATTATGTAAATAGTGTCATTGTTACAGACATTCCCTTTGACCAGAAATTGAAGAGTTAAGGTTAGGATTTATTTAGCAAAAACATTTTGTAAATTTGTATCAATATGAAGTTGTAATTCCCACAATAAAATTGTTTGGTCTCTTTCAAATAGCAATTAAACTGAAACTGGAAATATAATCTAAAAAAATTAGAAAACTTTTTAAACTTCCATATAAAACTGAAATATTCTCACATGTGTAAATGACTTATTATATACAGATGTATATTAATTCTAGAGATGTACGCAAGTTTGTATGTTATTTTGTATAAATAGGTCGTACCGTGCACTATATTGAAAGAAGAAATTAAATTATATGTTACACAGAATTAATAGCACTCTAATTTCAAAAATGTTCTTGACTTAAAGGATTACTCTGCCTGTAACTAAAATGCAATTTTCAGTGGAGTCCAATCAGTTTATTATAAAACTAAATTGCACTTACTGTGTTTCTGCCATTTGCTTGGATCCCTGATGGGTGTAACTCTTCCAGTGTTGCTAGCGAGTGGATCGGCTGCATGCTCATGTATATCAGGTTTAGCCCACAAAATAGTTTGTGGAATTCATTGAATTAATATTAAAAACAAATTGTATTCACTGTGTAAGAACTATTTACTGCAACTGCCGGGTTTTTGTAGGAGTCACCTGTGGCTGTAATGGTTTCATACCACGGTCCTCTATCCTCTCATGGCAGGGCCGGTCTTTGCAAATACGGGGCCCTGTGTGATATCCATTGTGGGCATCTCAACCCCCTAAAGGGTGCGTGGATATTGTTACACTGTTACTTCCCTCTCACCTCCCCCACAGTTCTCCCTCTATCCTTTCTGCCAACTTTTTCATGTTGTTCATTGTAAATGGGTATTTTCTCTCTCTCTCCAGTTCCCCTCCCCTCTACGGTTCTCCCATCCTCTGGTTTTCCCTTTTCTCTATCTCTACTCTTGTTCTCTCTCTGTTTCTCTATCCTTGCGCCTTCTGGCTCTTTGCCTCCCTCTCTCTCTCTTCTTTTTCTCTCTTTCTTTCTTTTCTGTCTCTTCTCTGATTCTCCATCCCCTCCCCCAATCTCGGGTTCTACCTATCTCTGCTTCTCTCCTCTCCTTCCCTTTGGTTCTTTCTTACTCTGGTTCTCTTACCTCTAACTCACCCCCTGCTCCTTACCACGCCCCCCCCCCCCCTTATCCCCAGTCCTCTCTGTAGCAGTTCTCTTACCCTATCTTCCAGGTAGTCTTACGTCATTACGTCCACCCGCTTAACAATGAAGCTGCACCTCTGCCTTTTTTTAACTTACTGTGGGTCCACAGTATTACTATAATACCAGTTATACTCTAGCACCAATGGGGCAATAAGAGTTGTTAAGTGTAGAAGCCACTGAAGCACCTCGCCCTGTGCTGAAACGCCATTGGCAGCCCCCAAAAAAAACAGTTTTTGTATTAATTTTAACTCATGAACCTAGGCCAAAAATTGCATATTTATGTTTATGCTCTCTAGCACGGTGTATATGTAATTACTCCTCACTGTGATGAAACGTCTGCTATGTTCTGAGGGCTGGACGTAGCGAGTCCTCTATTAGGATACAATTGGCCCCCTGTACTAAGCCATCTTACTGAACGAACAGACTGGAGTTCTCCTGTAATAGTATAGAAGTTGAAAAACAGCAAAATCTGCAAAACCAACCAATGGTCGAAGTCAGTTCATCAATTATTTCAGCTCCAGGCCATGAATTGCCACGATGGATAGATATCGTAGGGAAAGGCAGGAGGTTTATGTGTTGAATAGTGTATGATTGTATGGCTATATGAGTGCCAGAGACGACTTGTATATAAAAACATGAATTGTAATGAAGACACATTTTTATATACTTCACCTTTTGACACTGTATCGAGCGATTGAGCTACAATAATGTGGAGGATCCTGTTAAGTGGAAACAATGGATTTTTCCTTACAGAATTATGGTTTCAGCACTTTGATGGGCCGCAGGGACGGAGGACATGTAAGGGTAAATAATTGGATTGCAGAAATACCGTACACCTCTGCAAATCCTGCGTTAGGAAATAAAAACTCAACTAATATATGCACTGTCTGCATTTGTTTGCTACAGTAGCTGTCCCAACTTCTGCCATGTACGATCTAAATAATTATTACAATATTTATAGTACATGGGAAGGAAACATTGTGTTCCTACTCATAATCTCAGTGATTCTGGGATCAACTCATTCTTCCTGCAACTTCTGTTATGTCTACCGTGCTTGAAGGACAGTACGGTGGCTTAGTGGTTAGCACTTCTGCCTCACACAAGCTGAAGTGTAGTAAATATCAATATACTGCCATCTACAGAGACTGCAGTATATCCCACTACCGCCAATACACAATACTCTACTCGTTTTCCCAGTCAGACTAACCTGTGATAAATACATTCAAATCACATCATTTAATTTCATCTAAGGTACTCCAGTAGGAAAATAACTAGAAGCAATTGAATTAGAGATTGTGTGCCGGGTGAAATTGGCCATATTAAAAGCCACTATTTTTTAACCGGTAGTTTGAATACTTGATTAAACAACTGGTTGATCAGTGTATCAAGTTTTGAGATGTTATCCCACTGAGCAAAAATCTTCTGTTACATTAAACTTTCCATAATGACATGAATGTATAAACAATATTTGCATCCTAATAAGACTATCATTAGTTTATGAAAGTCCTGTGAGAATGTGCTGTGTCTATACTGCATAATTAGCTGAATTCCTGCTGATCCACGCATTTCACGTCGCGGGTCTGTCCTCTGTTAGTATTATATATAGTTATACCTCACACCTCATCACGAGAACTCTACAACAAGTGCTGAATCATCTGTCGTGTTTCTCTATTGTGTCCTTGTTTTCCTCTAGAAGGAAGAGACTTCGTTTTATTTTTCTTGCAGAATTCATATTAAAAAGAATCATATCAACCGAGGCAACTTCTACACATAAAGATGATTCATGAACAGACCTGTGATGCATTAAAACCTCATTTTCATCATGTTTCTCCCAGTGATCTTCTGTCTACTTATTATTCCATTTCCCAAAACTTTTCTTCTGGATGGGAGAATTTCATGCTGTTCTTGATGCTCATATTCATTTTATTATGCTGGACTTTTGTTATCTTGAAAGTGGGCATCACTAATAAAAGGGAACGAGTCCTCTGTTTTGGATTTTACTCTTGTATTTGTCTAACGTAAGGGATGGGTGTTTAACAATATTCTTAATGTAGGATCTTATCTAGTTCCTAGCGTAGTGTACAGCGCTGTGGAACCCTTGTGGCGTCTTATAAGTAAAAGTTAACAATAATAATCAGACTACTTTTGGAGCTCCCCATCAGAGCAGGTGTCATTAAGTCCCTTCTTCTCATAACACCTTTATCTTCTAGTAGGGATTTGCAGTCAATTTTATTGAGTTGTTATAAACCTATCTTAATGCAATGGCTTCAGCCTAATGTCAAGGGCTTTGTGTGACATCACTGTGGGCATTATGACTTCATAAGGGCATGGCCGAGTGTCAAGGGCTATGTGTAACATCATTGTGGGCATTATGACTTCATCAGGGCATGGCCGAGTGTCAAGGGCTATGTGTGACATCATTGTGGGCATTATGACTTCATCAGGGCATGGCCTAGAGTCAAGGGCTATGTGTGACATCATTGTGGGTGTTATGACATCATCGGGGCATGGCCTAGTGTCATGTGTGACATCAGAACAAGGATCATCGATCGGTCTCTCTCCGGCCTGCCAACGGGGTTACAGTGTGTACACTGGGTGTGAGTATGCAGGTTATATCGTTATCTGTTTTCTACGTCTAAGAAAATTACTTTAGAGATGATCCCTGAGTGTTCTGAATACTATCACATTACATAAGAATCCATTAAGATGACGTCTTCAAACTACAGTGAGGTCAGGAGAAAAAATGATTTTGTTACCAATTCTGGTCTTAAACGCCCCTTACAGCAAAATTATAGGTTGACTTACATAAAGGAGATACTGATGTATGAAAGTTCCAAGGAGCATTTGAGATACAGTTGTGATTGTGCGGGGAACTATTTTCCACCACACAGTCTATTGCCTGTCTACTTCCAAGTCAATAAATCGGATTACTCCACCCGGGAGAGGAAAAATCGCTGCGCAATAAAGTTTCTCTCGGCTCCAGTTTTGTTGTCAATATGTCTTTGAACAATATTATACACACAAGATCCAGCTGCTGCTGCGTCCGAATTGGATCGATTGAGATCCAACTCTACACATCATAACAATATTCATCTTCGTCTAGATATAAAGCACTAAATATAGCGCAAAGCTCTTAGGACACATAGGCGGTAAAAAATAACGCTAGTTAAAAGCATTGGCACAACCTGGTGCTGTACTTTACAAAGCATTAGAAGTTTGTTCATAAATGTATCTTTCAGCCTTGTTGCAGCACAGTGTTCTGTGTACTTAAGGAGAACTCCCACAGAACACCATTATATTTTACTGAGCGTTAATGCTGCTGAACGCAGCAGGCGATGCGGATAGAGGACTCTTGTCAGATAGAGAACGTACAGGTCCCTTCACTTACATAACTTTGTGGACTAATAGCAAAGCATTTTTAATAGCCTTAAAGAATGCTTTTTAAGCGCTTAACATTGACACTCATGTGTACAAAGACTTTCACGTAATGGATACAGTCCCAAGGAACACTGAGTGTCAATTTTACTTTGCATTTTTGTAAATGTGTCATTCTTACAATAATGTAACCAATTCCTTGCATGTTAAAACAGGATTTATATATCCACTGGAGCAAAGTTTCTATTTTCATGAGACTTTCTTGAATTTTTAGTACACTTTAAAAGGGGTCTTCCACATTCACGCAACCTTAATGTAGTTTGTACGTGCCTTCCTGACACTTTTACTGTATACACTTCTGGCTTTGTTACACACCTGAAGATTTCAAACATATTTTGTGAGATTTATCTCATATTTAATGCAATTTAAAATATGCTTCATATTGAGGTGAGAACATTTTCATTTGCAGTTTTATTTTTTTTCTTCTAGAACAGCTGTGAACTGTAATTTATAATGCTATTTTAATAGAAATGTACAGCAATTATGATAAAAAAAATCAAGTGTGTTTTCCACCATCTCTCCGTATTAATCCGTGTTTCTCTGTATGTTGATTTGAATGTGTTTTTCTCGAGTTGCGGAGCAGTCCTTTTGGATTTTGGCGCCAGGCAGTGACATTTAGGATGCTGGGAATAGAGCCGCTATAAGCCCTCTGGTACTTACGGATACAATTAAGCCTGGCCTCCAGCAAGTCTTAATACTCATACATTAACCTCTAACACCTACATAACAGCTGTGAATACATAAAGGCCTCTGTGCAGTAGAATGAAATTGTGTATATATACAATATACAGCGTATGCTGGCCTGGAATTTGTATAGACGCCTTACCGGGATAATCATGTTATTATTGTGGTCAGTAAGTGTCAATTGTAAGAGATATGCAAAGGACAGTTTATAGCATCCACAAATACATGCAACAATGACACTGGCTCGTGTAGCAAGGACAGTCCTCTATCATCACACCTCCCATTTAGTTTAAGGGGACTGTCCTGATTGCCATCTGATGCGACCACGCTCCAACGTGGCATGACCACACCCTGTAATTGTGTGTGTGTGTGGTGGACACTGGCTGTCCTCATTTATAGCGGTACAATGTTAATGTATAGGAAAAATGTAAAAGTGATTCAACAAATGGATAGCTTTAAATTGGAAGCAGCTAGAGCTTTAAAGTGACCTTTTAACTATTCTCACCCTGTGTATTTCCAGTCAAAATGGGAATCCTGCAATATTTAGCACAGATTGACATTCCAAGGGTCGTTCTCAAAACCAAGACTCCAGTGTGCGCCTACTAATGCAATAGACAGGCAAAAAGGAACATTTGCTCAAGTAGAAAGGCTCTAAGGCTTCGCACATTGGTGACTATTGGTGCTGGTTTTTCAAAACCGTCTTACCTCCTTGATATGACATAGTGAGATTGTGTGTTGGGTCACGCCTGACATTGGGCACTACCAAGTCCTCCCATAGGTCTGACGGATTTCTTGGGCAGTTCCAGGGGAGTTACGGTGTGACGAGAGTGATGGCTTGAGGGCGCTTTGTGAGTTTTCACAAGAACTTGAGTGAATCAGAGTAATGAGAGTAAAAAAGTAAAGAGTTATAAGCTTGAAAGTAGCAAGTTTGAGTCTTACACCCGTCTTGACCAAACCATTCGAGTGAAATTCTGAGCTGACCACTTGGATATATGATTCTAAGTGCTCGAGTGTTTCCGGCTTCTAACTGGAGGGTTCCATAACAAACAGGGGTCTATTTATCAATCCAATTTTTCATTAAAATCTAAAAATGGCAGTTTTTGGGGGATAGTTACATATTTAAGGATCATTTAAATTTATTTTTAGGGCATCGCAGCAGATATCAGAGATATCCACTGTGGTCTCAGTGTCTTCGAATGCAAAAGCAGTCCCCATAGGTTTCTAGGGGGACCGCTATTTTGCACGATTTAACAAGTTGATTAAATCAAAGATTTAAAGAACTTGTGCTTGATGACTAACGTCATCTTATGATGGAGTTAGCCATTGAAGCCTATGGGCAGAGCATTGTGGTAGAGGGATCTTCGGATCCCTCATCAGATCTTACTGCTCTCTCCTCCGGTGGCCACATTGCAATAGTGACCATAGAAGAGATAGGTGTTCACCGGGACATCCGTTTATTGTGACTGTTGATCCGGCAGCAACTTTTAATGGCTGCTCAAAGTCTTTTATTCCTTATAATGGTGATAAGGAATGACAATGAGTAGAGAGAAGCAGATGAGGTTCGAGACTGCACTTCCGAATATCCCGACTGTAGTTGAGGGTATAAGGAGGTGAACCTTCACCAAGTGTGAGTGAGATGGCTGGTGGGACAACAGCTGTGCAGTGCCAGAGAACTGAGATTTGCAAGGATGTCAGCTCTTGTGTCAAGTAGCTGTACCGCCAAAGTAACCACGTAACAGTGCTGTAGAGTGAAGTCATATATATATATATATATGATCACAAAGTATTACAGGAAGATTGCTTCATGCTAGAACATGCAATAACATTGCAGTTTAAAAGTGACATTTTTCATTGTAAAATAAATACAAATAAAGTGAGCTGTAGCTCAGTAATGTGGATTATATCTGTAATTTAAGCACATTTTTATGTCCGCACTATTGCTTTGCATATCTGCAGATAACATCCCTCCCAAACCAGACTTTACTGGAAAGCGAACCAGGGAGACAAACCCTGGAACTCAGGCCTTTCTCCTATATTATAATCATTGCAGTGTGTGTGGATCACTGTTAAATATTCCTACAATATAATAGAAAAGTCACAACAGTGTTTCCTAAGCAGTCAAGTCATGTAACTTAATCATAAATATATTGCAGGAGATTGAGACATAAACCAGGAATCTTGATGGTACCTGTATTAATAATCACCATCATAATCCACATATATAAGATGTGCAAGTGAATGAATTCTGACAACTGTAGACCTGAGATCCTTATTCTGACAGCTGTCAGTCACTGATGTTATATGTATTCCCACTGGGACATGCAAATATAGCCAATTGTATTTTGTGCATTATTGTATAAAACTCTACAAATTCTGTTCTCTGTGCTTCAGACAATTTCTGCTCCATATACATGAATTGCGATTTGAAACTTAAAATCAGTAAAATTACCATTCTACCCCCACTTCAGTGTCAGCCCTGATTTAACAGGTACGGCGCTATCAACTGAAAAGCCGGCAGCATACCCCCATCTTCAACATTTCTATTGTGCGCACAATGGGGCTTATCCCTATTCGGATGCACATCCGTTTACATAGCGCATCTTGGTGATACCGTATTGCGCATCCCCAGAAACCAACATTACACCAATGAATGCAATTCATGTCTGACTGTATATGACACTTATGAACGGTGAAGGGATGGGGCGAACTAACTTTGGCCATGTAAATTAAGGGTGTAGATGCGTCACCAAGCTTCCACACAGTGCCAAGTGCAGTGTTTGTCACATATACATTTATTTTCAACAGTATCTTTTACACCAACTGAAGGTCAAGTGCAATTGCGATCGATAGGGATGACTGACACGGGACAGTCTTTGAATTAAAAAGTACAAGTATGCATGCCAGTAGTTTTCACAGAGCATCTGTATGCAACTAAGATAGAGGCAGAGAGTATTTGCACCCAGATTCAAATTGAAAAGTATCTTGAGATGTGCTTGAATTTGAATAAGCCCAGAGCTACGCTCAGGTTGCATGCAAGTTGCGTTTGGACATCAGACCCAATGTACTGACTTGAAGTGGCCATATTGGCAGATGCACATGTATAACAATTTTTAGGGCACTTGTCTTGTGTGTAGAAACATAATACATAAAGCTTCCTTTATTTCATATTCATATGTATTAAATTCTTTGGCAAATTGACGAGTATAAAATATTCATGTTTCCACAGAATCAGAAAGACTTGTTAAAAGAAAAAGTAGTTTGTATCCCTCTGTGGCTCCAACGTAGATTGAGGGGCCGCAGCTTATTATTGTAGGTCTCTCCAACACGGTAGAGGTTAATGATGGCCTCAGTATATTCGTACCAGGGACAAACCAAGTTTTTAGTATTCTCTGCAGATCCCAGGCTATTTCATAATTGATCTCCCCCATCAAATTAATGCTAATTGATAATAATTAACCAGAGCTGAAAAGTATAGCTCTGCTCTATTTAAAACAAATTCACGGAGTCCCTGAGCTTAAATAAATTATGGCAATGTCTATATTAGACAGCTATTAGCTTTGATATAATTGAAATTTGTATGTGAAAGTTTCCAGTGCGGAGAAAATGCACCTCCATGGAGACGGGAAGCCAGAGAAGTAAATAACAAAAATAAAATATAAAAAAATGATGTAGTTAATAAGCATGAAGGTAACGAGGACCAAGACTGAGCTGTTGGGAGACGGATATTCTATATTGCTACTGATTCGTGAAATTGTCATTGATTGAGGAAATGGGTTCACTAATATGGAAAATGTGTTAAGGCTACTCGGGGAATGTGTATATAAATCATCTTTACCTTCAATATAGACTTTACTCTCGCACCGGTATCACTCCAGGAACACAACCGGAAGGTAGCATAACCTTAGACTGTACAAGTATATATTACATAAATGAGAACCCTCATCATTTTTTTGCAGGAGAAACACATATTTTAGCAAAATCTCCCACCTCCTGGTCAGCATCTTAAACCTACTGATGGAGGGCAAGCAGAGGTAATAGTGTGAGCTCACTTAAAGCCTCCACTCCCACTAGAGGGGTAGAACAGGTAACTGACTGCTGCTGATGGGTCACTTTGTTTTCTATGGCACACTGGGCCACCAGGGACTAAGCTCTGCATGGCACACTGGGCCACCAGGGACTGGGATCTATATGGCACACTGGGCCACCCAGGACTGGGATCTATATGGCACACTGGGCCACCAGGGACTGGGATCGATATGGCACACTGGGCCGCCAGGGACTGGGATCTATATGGCACACTGGGCCGCCAGGGACTGGGATCTATATGGCACACTGGGCAACCCAGGTGTGGGATCTAAATGGCACACTGGACCACTAGGGACTAAGCTCTCCATGGCACACTGGGCCACCAGGGACTGGGCAATGTATTGTACATTTGCCACTAGGGATTGGGCTTTATATGGCACTGTAGCTCAGACAATATATTGTACACCAGGGACCAAGTTCTCCATTGCACACTGGTCCACCAGGGACTGGGCTTTATATGGAACACTGGGCCACCAGAGAGTGGGCTTTATATGGAACACTGGGCCACAAGGGAGTGGGATCTACTGTAGAACACTGGGCCACCAGAAGTCAGACAATATTTTGTACACTAACCACCAGGGACAGGGCTCTCTATGGCACATTGAACAACCAGGGAATGGGCTTGGAATGTTGGAATGTCTGATATTATGTAAAGTAATAGATTAACAGACAATACTCCATTGTGTAGCAGAAGAAGACACAAGATGGCACCAGTTCTGGAGCTGTACTTCTTTGAGATCCAGTTATCCCTGTCTATGGGTGGCAAGCCATGGTGTCAGTGCTAGAAACCTAAACATTACTTGTGGCCCTGTGGCTACAAAATAAATAAACAAGCACACGTTTATAAATTCCCTCTCTCATAACTGACTACAGATGCCACAGTTTGATAGACAGCCGCCATGAACCGTAAACCACCAGACGTGTGTAATCAATTACAGGAAACCACAACAGGGTGAATAAACATCAGCCTAAACTTCTAATTGTCTCCATTAAAATTACAACATGTGGTTAAATTTTCATATTTCCCTCCTGAGCGGCAGTGACTGGGGCACAATGTTACAATGCTTGTAATAAATAGAAACACGATCCAGCGTTAAATCAATCCATGTAAATTCACGCAGTCAGATCTGTTTTAATGAGCAGAACAGAGCATATGATACTGCCGACAACAGTATTGGGTCAGATAGAACTTTTCATGTTCTTATGTAGTTAATGTTTTCAAGTTGAATCCTTTTAACTCTTGTTGATGATTACAGAGCAGAATATGTTTTGGTGAACTCACACTAGATGCTCATTTTTAAACAGGAACCGTCACATTCAGCCACTTTTTGAGCTTGTGTCTGGATGATTTGGACCAAACACAGGCAGGTTGACCACATCCGTATTATACAGAGGGCCCACAAATGTGCTGCTCACCAGCATGTAACAAATTCGGAATTGTGGTCCCAGAAACGTAACCCTAAATGTATCAATGAAACTGACATTTGACCAAAAGATATATCCTTCCTTCCTTCCTTCCTTCCTTCCTTCCTTCCTTCCTTCCTTCCTTCCTTCCTTCCTTCCTTCCTTCCTTCCTTCCTTCCTTCCTTCCTTCCTTCCTTCCTTCCTTCCTTCCTTCCTTCCTTCCTTCCTTCCTTCCTTCCTTCCTTCCTTCCTTCCTTCCTTCCTTCCTTCCTTCCTTCCTTCCTTCCTTCCTTCCTTCCTTCCTTCCTTCCTTCCTTCCTTCCTTCCTTCCTTCCTTCCTTCCTTCCTTCCTTCCTTCCTTCCTTCCTTCCTTCCTTCCTTCCTTCCTTCCTTCCTTCCTTCCTTCCTTCCTTCCTTCCTTCCTTCCTTCCTTCCTTCCTTCCTTCCTTCCTTCCTTCCTTCCTTCCTTCCTTCCTTCCTTCCTTCCTTCCTTCCTTCCTTCCTTCCTTCCTTCCTTCCTTCCTTCCTTCCTTCCTTCCTTCCTTCCTTCCTTCCTTCCTTCCTTCCTTCCTTCCTTCCTTCCTTCCTTCCTTCCTTCCTTCCTTCCTTCCTTCCTTCCTTCCTTCCTTCCTTCCTTCCTCTGCAACAAGGATTTGTGTCGCACTACAGTCATTCCATTAAGGGCAATCATTATGACTCTGAAACTCGATGATTTATTCATGATTTAGGCAGAGATTCCAGGGAACCATCATTGGTTATATAGAATGTTCATCCTCATTCCGAGCATTACAACTGGCAACCGAAACAATAGATATTCTTACATCTATAATCTATATAAATAAACAAAATATCTCAAGTAAATATACTCCACTTATAGATAGGATAAAGTGATATATATATATATATATATATATGGTAAATATATATTTGATAAATCAATAATTGAATGAATCACTTAAAAAATAGTAACGGTCTTGGAACTGCTGGACCTCTGCAGCAATACAGTGTTACAGAGTTGCAACTTCTTCTTTTGTATTTTGAGATTTAAAGGTCAGCGCCCGCTCTTTTCACCGTACACCTCTATATCACTGATGTACTTCTACCTCAGCTTTCCCAACATAATGAGTCCTCAGAGATCGTGATAAGGAAAAACAGACCTCATCAATTTCTCTAACGACTCCTTCGGTAGATATCCCGTTGTATTTAGGACACTTTAACAACATTTCCATTTGTGAGCTGCCAAGGCCCCCGCCGTGGCGATTTATGGGGTCCTTCATAAAGAAAAATTAAGCTGAATCTCAAGGACAGGCCTTGTTGTAGCATCATTAAAAAATCATTTTTGCATATTAGACCTGAAACATTAGAAAGACATAAATACGAAAGA
Source organism: Mixophyes fleayi (assembly GCF_038048845.1). Taxonomy (NCBI): domain Eukaryota; kingdom Metazoa; phylum Chordata; class Amphibia; order Anura; family Limnodynastidae; genus Mixophyes; species Mixophyes fleayi. The sequence continues at coordinate 149,591,234 of NC_134408.1, read as the reverse complement.
GACAATGGTAATAAATCAGGGCAGAAACATGGAGGATTCCAAGTTATATTCAAATTATGTTCTATCTGTTCCCTTCCAGGCTGCGCTTAAGATGTTTGAAGAAAAAAACAAACTAGAAATTTAAAGTAGTTTGGAGATAATTTAAAGACTAATGTAAAGATAATTTAATCACTCAGCACAGCTTTAAAATTTTGCTATTTATAAAAGTACTTTTAATTGGTATGACTGCTATTTTCTTGTCTCATTATCTGATTTGTTTTTGGATAGTTGTTTGAGCACTAGGTCAGGTTATGTATTCATTTGAAGAGCTGTCACATATGACCCTTCCCTAATCAGCCACAATGTGTATTATCTCTCCCAATGCAACTCTGTCAGGTGATCTGTGAATCTACATTAATCTGGGAAGCAAGTGAGTAACTGTCACATAGAAATCTCTTTTAAAGGAATAAAGATTTTATACTAATGATATATACAGCTATGTTAAATAGCAAATTGAAGGTATTATTTTTGTAATACTCTCATTTTAAACATTACTTATTTATTTTAACTATTAAGTTAATTCAATACTCTCAGGAAACTACATTTCCTAAGCAGTTTTGTACAGAATCTTAGGAACTTCGGATACTTCTTTCTTGATTCATTGTTTCCCAAATGAGTAACCAAAAATGCCCAGCTGTCTCCAGTGGATGGAGGTGTGGTTACATTTAAACAGAGAGGCAGTAAAATGTCATCCTGACACTGATGTTCCTGGTTCACATCTGAACATTTCTATTTTAGGGTTTAATCAGCTTAGTGAAATGTTGAAATTTGTAGACTCGGAAAATGGACTGTTAAATAAAAGTATGAAAATCAAATAGTGAAACATGTAAAAAGTATTTTAAATAAATTCTGTTGTTAGTAGAAGGGTGTGGATTCTGGTTACTCCAACAAACCCAAGCGTTACAAGTCAAACAAGTGGTAAATGTATCAGGCTGAGAGTTTTCCGGCGGGTTTGAAAAGTGGAGATGTTGCCTGTAGTAACCAATCAGATTCTAACTATCACTTTGTAGAATGTGCTAAATGATAGCTAGAATCTTATTGGTTTTTCAAATCCACCGGAAAACTCTTAGCTTGATACATTTATCCCCTGGTCTCAGATCTCACTAGATTTAGCTGCCGCCTGCACAGGTTTTTGACTTTCTGGGAATTGTACTACTGCTCAAATCTCTGTGCATAATATTATATCATAAGTATGGCAACTCCCAGAAGCCAATGCACAGGTCACATGGTATTGGAGCAACCAGTGAGCAGTAAATGCTGGGCTGTTCAGAAAGAGACAGCGGTTGTCACTGGTGATCAGGGATATGGAGAAAACTTGTCCAGCAGCAGAGCTCTGAATGCTGCGGCAGGACCAGCTTCTCATGTCTGGAGGAGGAGGAGGAGTTTAGCGCAAGGCAAATTAGCATTTCATTCTCTATGTTCTTATTGCAGTCATTATTCATTCTCAAGTGTCTGACGGTTCGTGTGTTTGTGTGGTTAGCCATGTTCTGGCGCTGTGTGGAAGGTTGGAGATGGATCTGTTGTGTTATACACCCCTGGGGATCTCAGGAGGGGCTTCTCTCCATTGTATCTCTTTCTACATTAGTGTATCTTTTGGGCACAATGATTGTAATTACCCCTGTGCTCTGTAATGTTGTTGTCATTTGATTTGAATAACTGTGATATTTGGGAAATTTCATATTGTGAGGATAAATGAAAAGAAGAGATAGGAGAAGAGTATACATAGACAGCAACAAAGTGACAAATTGTGTGACAATACTACAACAATACTACACTGTGCGACGGCTTCTGGAAACGAAGAACAAAATACAATGCAAGAAGTTCTGTTGCTTCAAACCAGGAAATCACTTACATATTAGAGGAGATAGTAGAAGATACAGATATATATATATATATATATATATATATATATATATATATATATATATACATATACACACACAAAACACCAGCCTTGTTTTGCCAAAATCAACCAATCAATTTGGGAAACAAGGCAAAATTAACACATGGTGGCGGCCTGCAAGTCTTTAGTTGTAAATACAAATACATATTGTACAGCGACAAAATTTCTAGAAATACAAGGCAACCAATGTGGTTAAGTAAGACAGAGTTGGAGGTAATACAGGAAAAAGGCAGCCTTTACATCGTTAATACTAGAATAGACTGAAAATCCATTAGGGAATTACAATGGACGTAGAAACATATAGAAATTGTCTGAAAAAAGGCTGAAGCTGACAATAACTATAGAACACAAAGAGAAAACCAAATTGTTTATGTTTTTAGTTGTATTCACAAAGTAAAACAAAGCCTATATGCAAAATTAAAAGTTAGTTCTCAAACCCAAAAATAGTTTCAGTTAAACCTAAACTGCATTAAACAAGTGAAGCACCTGGTCCAGATTTCAGCCACCCATGTGTGCTAAAGGAACTAAGTTCAGCACTCAAAACTCAAATTTCAAAGCTTGGTTAGTGCCAGAAGATTGGTGGAAAACAGATGTGATGCCAATCTTTAAAAAGGGAACAAAATTGGAACCAGGAATTTATCAACATGTAAACTTGACGCTGAAATATGTATTAGAAAATAATTTGATAACACAGCGTCAGCAGGTTTCATGAAAGAGCAGTCAGACTCATGCCTAAAAAACTTGATTTGTTTTTATGGAGAGGTAAGTTTCAAACTGGATCTTGGAAATTTGGTAAAGGATGTGATATATATGGACTTTGCAAAATACTGTTCCGAGTAATGAAACATATCCTAGTAATGAAACATATTTAGATTGTGGTTTACCAGAGAAATCAAAATTTAGCCCAGTCCCTTTCAATCTTTCTTATTAACAATCTTACAAAGTATCGTGTCCACATTGTTATAAAGTTATGTGAGGTTATTAACACGCAGGATAGTCATTTGCCACACACAGATTTAGACTTAATTGTAAACTGGGCCAATCTGATATTTAATTTAGATAAATGTAAAGCTGGGTACACACTACAGGGTTTTTGTCCAATAATTGGCTCAACCAGCCGACATACGGCTGCTCGTTCGAAAGCCGGGTCAGTGTGTGTAGTGACACAGTGGTCGAAAGTCTGCCCAAATGGACGATTGTCGCCTCATTTGGTTGGTCGTACAATTCAATATTTTTGTTCCAATCTACTTTCTGTTGTGTAGTGTGTATAAGTTTTTGACCGATCCACGGCGATCCTCCGATACTTCCTCGACCTGGGGGGGGCGTGTGTATGTAATTTTGTGATGCCTGTAGCAGTCCCATGTGGTGCGGTATCCACACATCACAGGCTTGTGTTTTGTATATACGTGTATTGCACCTGTCTGGTTGCAGACAAGTACACTTGTTTAAAGCACGTGTGTTATTACCCTTTGCATCTATGTTGGGAATCTATGATGAGATGAGAGGGGTTACTAGTTGGAGCAGTTCCTGAAAAGTGTCATCATTCATAGGAAGAAAATTGTTAAATTCATCTGCGTTGTTATCTCGTATCTCCTGTAGCAGGGACATATGGGAGAATGTGTCTCTTCTCTTGAACCAATCTTTGCTCCAACAAGATCTACTCTTTCTCCTTTTTTCTCTTTGGTTCCTACCTGCAGTCTTCTTGCCACAGCAAGCAGGAAAAGTGCAGTTGCTTTTTCTTCTTCTACTGTATCCATTGGAAGTTTAAAAATAGGAATGAATGAAAAGACAGTGTTGCCTTTTTTTTATGTGGTTTGTTAACAATAGTGAAAGCTCTGCCCCTGTATGCTAATGTCTTTGGTATATCGTTACATGCCCCGCAAATGTTGCTTCAGTGTGTACAAAAATTACAATTATTGCTCATGACAACATGGCTGTAAAATGTCGCTAACGGGACGGCCGTTCTTCCCTTTCTCGTCTAAAACAAGACTAGTGTGTGTACAGTCCATGGACCGAGCGATCGGACCACCGATCGCATGTAAAATTGATCGGTATAAAAAGTTGGTGGGAAATTCTGTAGCGTGTACCCAGCTTAAGGCTCAGTGCCTAGGCCGTGGTAACAAATATGCTACTTACACAGTAAATGGAATACAATGGGAAAACTGAGATGGAAAAGCACTTAGGAAACTAGTTGACAGAAAGCTGAGTAGAAAAACATTTTGAGAAGGTGATTGTACATTCCCTTAACATAATTTAAAAATAGATTTCTTATAAGAGATCCAGGGAGTTTATCTGATTGCAATTTTTGGGTAATGAAGGGATCCCCTCACTATAAATGACTTCCCTTCTTCTGATTCAACACAAGTAGAATTTATGAACGGTAAAACTTGATAGATCTGTGTCTTTTTTTTTCAACCTCACCACTGTGTTACTATGCAAATTCCAGATTCTTCCATCAAACGCTGCTGCTGAAATGTTTGGACATCACACTCCTCTCGCATCATTACGTTCCATGTTAAATTTAAGTACTTTCTGACACATTGGCAGCAGTGAATAATGGTATTCTAAATTTTACTAGTATATGTGATTCAGAAGACATTGAGAAATGGCTCAATATAAAATAGGTTTCGCTCAGTTTAAGCATAACTTAAATATCTTTCAGTTTCTCTCCTTTTACTGTACAATTAAATGATTCCAATCAGTTAATGAAATATAATGAATTATACTTTACCAGCAGTAAATGCTAGCATTTTCTTGATGACGTCCTCCCTTGGGTCATAAAACAGGGAACAATTGCTTTTTGAGCTGCAAGTTTTGTCCCCATCATTTCACGTGGGATCCTTTAGTGTAACTAGCGAACAGTCACTTACTCCCAACATCTATTAACTAGAGCCTAGCCCCTGAACATAGCAGAGGATGCACTAGGGGCGTAACTAAACATTTGTGGACCCCCGTCCACCTCCCATTGGTGAAAAACTCCCATACACAAGGCTTTGTCAGGATACGGGCCCTCCTTATTTCTGGGCCCCATAGCCACTGCACCCTCACACCTAGGGCTAGATTTACTAAGCTGCGGGTTTGAAAAAGTGGGGATGTTGCCTATAGCAACCAATCAGATTCTAGCTTTCATTTATTTAGTACCTTCTACAAAATGACAGCTAGAATCTGATTGGTTGCTATAGGCAACATCCCCACTTTTTCAAACCCGCAGCTTAGTAAATCTAGCCCCTAGTTTAGTTATGACCTTGATCCAACCCTTAAACCACACCGCACTCTCCCACAGCCTAATCCTTCCTGATAGAGTATCTCAAGTTGTCCTATCCGGATAAACATCAAGATCCATTTATGGACTAAGTCAACGTCTCACCTGATTTAGGGTGTGGGTGTATTTTACTGTTCATTTCAACGTGGTGCTTATAAACTGGAAAAGGCAACAGTTCTAAATAACCTGAGACGGTGGAGACATGATTAGTGCTCCCAATCAGTTTTTGCAGCCTAGTCACAAATTTATTCAAACTACTGTACTATGTCCATTTAAATAGCCCGAATAACAGCAATGTGCTTTTTTATATTTTATTATTTGTTAGCATTTTACATTCCCACGGGCCTCGCTGCGTGCAGGCCTGCGCAGACGCAATCTCTGTTTGCAATTTTCGCTTAGTTGACAATGGGGTAAATGTAAGAATTTTCATAGTTTGCCCCGTTAAGTATCATCAGTCTTTGCAAGTTTGACAGATGACTTTTCAGGTCAATTTACTATAAAAGTCATGTCGAGAGAGTGCGTCCGATAGGAAGCTGTCCCAGCAATAATTGTATTCTAATGAAGACTCTGGTTTCTGACCCTGAGTCTTTGCTGGGCATGTGTGACCTTGAGTCACGCATGTGTAATAGTCATTTGTGTTACACAGCAGAGGGGAAAGCAGCAAGGCTGCCAGAGAGGGATCCGAAGACCCCTGTCCTACAATGCAGCACGGTGGCTAAGTGGTTACCACTTCTGCCTTACAGCACTGGGGTCATGAATTCAATTCCCAGCCATGGCCATATCTGTGTGGAGTTTGTATGTTCTCCCTGTGTTTGCGTGAGTTTCCTCTGAGTGCTCCGGTTTCCTCCCACACTCCAAAAACATACTACTAGGTTAATTGGCTGCTATTAAATTGACCTTAGTCTCTGTATGTCTGTTTAAACTGTAAGCCCCAATGGGGCAGGGACTGGTGTGAGTTCTCAGTACGGCGCTGCTGAATTAGTGGCGCTATATAAATAAACAATGATGATGATGAATGGCCACTTTACTTAACCACACCTAATCAATTGTTTCCACAGGGTTTCGGAGTTCATATAAAGTCCCCCATAGGTGCAGGTCATGTTGTGATGACTGGTGTGTGGTAACTAGGGGCCACTACTCACTCTTGGCCTCCATATCCTCTGCCCCAGAACTGCTACAGTAAAGGTTGTTTGCCTGTGTTACAAATATGCTCAATGAAAAGGACCCTCACATTTAGGGGAGAGGTGACAAATTTTAGCCCGGGGGGGGGTTCACTGATCACATTCGTGTCACATCGCTTATTGTGAAAATGTTCTGTGACAACCGGCTGTTGCGGTGCTCTCGTCTGTCTGCCTTTGAGATATTTATGAGAAAACTTCTGATACACAACGATATTAACTTCTCCAATGAAATTCCTTATTCCAGTCACAATATGTCTCGGAGACATAAGTTAACAGCATGTTTTCCACGTAAATTGTACCTGTCAGTTAAATGAATGTGACAGAATAATCTCTTGTAGATTACATCCTAACCGTTGAGAACATTTATATATTTCTCTGCCATACACCATCATTTCTGCTAAATGGGGTTCTTGATCTTTGCTCGAGTCTGAAAGCTAATTTGCCTACACCTCAGACTCCCTGAGCGCGGATGTGTCTGTATATAATTATTAGTGTCAAAATAATGCTTACGGTGGATGGAAAACTAGCTGATTGTGGTACATTTGTGGGTTTGAACTGCAAGATGAGGGGGGATCACAAAGCAAAAGACTGTCATGCAAACAGCGTGAAATGTGGAACACAGGTTTTCTTTATATATATATATATATATATATATATATATAGATGTATTGTGTATGTGTGTGTGTCTATATATATATATATATATATATATATATATATATATATATATATATATATATATATATATATATATATGTACAGTATGTCTATCTATATGTCTATCTATTCCATATCATATATATCTATATATAGGAATTTCTTTTTTAAAAACATTTTGTACCTTTGAACTCATATCCCCAATTGAAAAATTGTAAATTATGTTTATTAATATTTGGTATGTCTTTTGGAATAAACAAAATAAGTATACTTTCCATTTATCTCTCACGTGTCTGCCTGTGTGCTGAAGATTTCAGCCGACATCCATCAATTCAGTTTGCAAAGACTGTAGTCCGGGCTCTCACATTTTCACTGGATTGAATTTTGCAGGCGGCCACCAGCACAGTTATTATTTTCTTTCTTTTTCTAGAACCCCACATAGACAAAATTGTAGCACTTCAATTTTATGTCTTCCAAGCCACCAGGAAAAAAATCACCCTATTAGAATGATACTCAACACAAACAAGACGCACCCAGGCACAAAGAAACCGTGTGTGCCGCCAAATCACATTGGCGGCACACACACACACACACACACACACAGATCAGATTGGTTTCCTATGAGCCAATGAATGGCATTCCATTCTGATTGGTTAAGCCATAAAGATTGAATGACACTTACTGGGCAATAGGAGACTGCTCTCTCCAACCAATCAGAGCGCACGCTGTCTACCGCTGGGAAGGAAGGATAATCTGTGTAAGTCGATGTAACATGAGTGATTCAATGAGGCAATGAGAGGAGAGGAATGTGGAAGACCGATACAGGTACATAAATAGGGTGAGTCACCATTGAATCATCTTGACCTTTGCAAGTCAATTAGGCTCATGACCATGTTTTTTTATAGTTATGAAAACACTTTCTCTAAAAAGACATTTGCCATGTTCAAAAACAACAATAGATATGGTTCCATCTTCTAAATTTGCACCATTGATCTAGAACTTAAGCACATGCCAGACATTGATATAAGACTAGACGTGTATGAATGAAACCTCAGAAATTCTTTTTGGACTATTTCACTGGAATTCGGACTTAAATATGCAAATCTCAACAGAGATCATGGTTTCTACCAGCAAATCAGTGATCACACATTCAGACAATACATTAAGGTGTCGATGACATATTCTGTTGATTATGGCCACTGGTCAAGCGTTTGTCAATATTCTGTGTGTGTGTTAGGGAATTTAGACTGTAAGCTCCAATGGGGCAGGGACTGATGTGAGTGAGTTCTCTGTACAGCGCTGCGAAATTAGTGGCACTAAATAAATGATGATAATGATGGCTATAGTCATTTGACATTTATTGATGCTTGCCAATTGGCTACTTTAAGGTCCATCCACGGTGATAGGTCTGAAGCTGGGTGCTATTATTATGGCCAATGTTTGGTTAATCTGGATAAAGATTTAAGAATTAATTTGCCTATGGCGAATCGCTGAAACCCGTATGAATAACAGAATCAGCTGAACCAACTCGCCCATCTCTATCCAAGACTTACAGTTAAATCAAGTAACGTTGTAGAAGTACTGTTAGATGCAGATCTATGATCCTACTAACAGATACTTTATCACGTTATAGAATCTAGAATTATCCCCACATTCTAGGACTGCGCGTCGTCCTTTTTTCTGTGCGCCCTTTGAAGATTTTGTTCTATTGAACGTTTTTACTATGTTATAAAAGGACTGGAAGCTGCCGTGTCCTGATATTCAAATGGAAACCTTGGAATTCAAAAGCATTGTTACACAAGACAAAGTTCATAATAGCTTCAGTTCTGTAACGGCAGCAAATTACAAATTAAAAGCTTTTATTCAGAGTTTAATTTCCAGCAAGGTCAATACAATTGTTTTAGCCTTTAGAGACAGATAACATTTCAAAGTCGTTTTCAACATATAATTGTGTCATGTTTAAAATTCCAAAGGAGTAGAAATTCATGACTGTCATAGTTATTAGAGGTTCTGAAACTCATTCAAATTAAATACATTACTTTAAAAAGTCATTCTGTTTCGCTGTCATTGAAGTTTCTGCCGGATGGACTTGTAATAAATTGAAGTGTTTTAATGGTTTGTAAGTAAAGTAGAAATTTACTATTTGCTGCAAACCACTATCTGGCAGAGTGTTATTCTCAATTTGTTGTCAGAGTCTGTAATGAATTTTGATTGTGCTCTATACCTGAATTATATTAGAGATGAGCGGGTCCGGAATTACTAAATCAGAACCTCCCCAAACAGTGCCGATCCGAGCCCGGATCCGAGCACTGTTCGGGGGTTCCCGCCGATCACGAACCTCAGAACGAGGCAAAACCTTGTCATCACGCCGTCGGATCTCGCGTGATGACGAGGTTTTATTTATCCCGAGTGTGAATGACAGGGGGGTGAGAACTAGGAGGGAGGAGGGAGGCAGTGACAGTCGAGCAGGTTCATGTGCCTTTTAGCAGTGCTTTATGACTCGTCACCCAGCAGCATATCTGAGGCAGAGGCTACATATAGATAGATATACAAATAGTACTCTTCATTATCACTAGAGAGAGGGTGGCGAGTAGCTTGCGACTTGCAGTACAGACAAAAGCCAGCCCTTGCCCGAAGCTGACAGATCAGTGCACACCGGTACAGTAGCTGCCGCTGTGAAAGTGACAGTCTCCTATGGGCACAGGGGAAAGAAGGAGTCTGCTCTGAACGCCTGCACACTGGAGGAGATGTTTGCAGCGTAACATACCCTGACACCTCTCTGCATTGCCTCCATTGAGATCTGCTCCCTTATCCTTCCTCCGACTACATTACCAATAGACAGGCAAAAAGCAACGCAACATGGGGAAGAAGATGAGGAAAGGTTGCGACTGCAAACGGATACTGAAGAACAACTGGCTGCTCCTGACCACCATAGTGGCAGTGGTTTTAGGTCAGTCCTCGTATTATCCAATCTCTGCCTATCTAAAGCATCCATATTATGTGCAGAATTCTACCCTATCTATCTATGTAGCGTTGACACTACCATCCTTAGTGAGCTCATTTCTAACTGCAGAAATCTGGTATTTATATTCCTGCCTAGTACCATTTCTGCAGCCTAAACTGAGCAGTAAGCAGTACATTATATGTAATTGGGGTGGGGGTGGGGGATTAGGGGGTTATTAATTTCAATAATTGGTTTTGTTTTAATTGCTGGGTGGATGGTGACAATTTGCTAACAAATATGAGATAAATGAACATCATAAATATCCTATTCTTATACAGTGTCTTAGGAGACTTGCGTCTATCCACCTAGTTTATTTGTAAAACATGTTGAAGGAGCTGTGAAATTTGCGTTACCTAGGAGACTGCAAGCAAGGCACTGATCCTGCCGTATAAGTCCAGTGGTACTGCTGTTTAAGTCCACTGATCCTGCCACGTGTTGGGCCACGTGTTTGTGCCTCCCACTTGTGTCGCTTAGCTTAGTCATCCAGCTACCTCGGTGCAACCTTTTGGCCTCAAAACAATACTGTGAGGTGTGAGGTGTTCAGAATAGACTGGAAATGAGTGGAAATGAATGTTATTGAGGTTAATAATAGTGTAGTAGTGAAAAAAAAACAACTGTTTTTTTAGCACTTTTTATGCTTTTTTTTAAAAAAAAAAAAAAATCAGAACCCAAAACCCGAAATCAGAACCAAAACCTTTCGTGGCGTGTTTTGGTAAACAAATCAGAACCCATAACCTCAAGCTAATCAGAACCCAAAACACCAAAAGTGGCCGGTGCACACCCCTAAATTATATCTGAAACCGCTCCTTTTATGGGATAATTAGTGGTTGCACTGTGCCCTTCTCCCCCCTCCCTTCCAAACAGTCCCTCTTTTCACAAAACAGTCCTGTATTAGAGGGGCAGGGCATTTTTAGGGTTCCGCCAACTTCTTCCTCTCTCAAATTCCTATTTCCAGACTTCCCAACTTGAACCATTTTCCACAATGTGATAAAACCTTAATTCCAATAAATTACTTTAACCATGACTGTCCCCATTGGAGCAAAAAGTAGGGAAAACAGGAGCAGAACATTAACATTATCAGACTCTAAAAATGTATCACATTGGCCAAACTTTTTTATTTTGTAGAAGTGTGTGAGTGAAACTTGACTCAGCTTGAAAGTGTCTTGGGTTGGAAACCATAATCTGACCATTACAGCAATCACAGCCCTGGGCCAACTTGTAGCCAATCAGAGCCTTAGACCGGTCACAGAGCTAGACCAACCCATAGCCAATCACAACGCCAGACAAATCTGTAGCAATCAGAGCATTAATGTAGTCACAGCACTAGACCATCCTGCAGCCAATCATATTAAGGCAGTCACATGACTAGACCAACTTCTGTCCAATCAGAGTATTAAGTCACAGTGCAAGATAAACCCTTAGCCAATCAAATCATTACAGCAGTGACATCGGTAGACTCATCGGTAGCCAATCAGAGCTTTAGAACGATCACAATACAAAATGTAGTTTAAAAACATAATCGCTGCAGAAAAATGTGATGAAGAATGAAATTACATTTTTTAATGCATTTTTGAAACATCTTTTCCGCCTACCCACAGTATATGGGGGAAATTAGTGTTATGGAAATATGTATAGAAAAAGATGCGAAAAGTATGTCAAAACCTTTAAAACTCACATTTTAGCTATACTTAAATATACAGTAAAACTGCAATCTAAACACCAAACAAAAATGCAGGAAAAGATGGTAAAATGCAGATAATGGGTCCAAGTACATTGTACATTGCAGCGTAACAGTTAAAAACCCATAGACTAGATTGGATAAATAAATAAAAATTAATATAAACAGTCTTAATAGAGAACCAAGGTGGTTTGATTAAGGAAATCTCCCGGGAAACTGCTAATTACAGTTTAAGTTCCTAAATAAACACAATCGCATGGAATAAAATCATGTTTGACAGCTTTGCTACAAAGGGGGACGAGAGTCTGTATCTGATCGTCAAGGTTAGTCTGCGGCTTATAGTCTCCTCTGGGACCAATAACAGCCCGGTATCATCCAGCCAGCAAGGAGGTAAAACCAGAATTCTATTTTATATAGTATTTAAAAAGAAATCTTAACTTACATTGTACAAAATCTATATACATACAGAACAATATAAATTGTACTGTGCAGGTGGGCGTATATACAGAATGAGAATATACATTAAGGATTTCATCCCATACAGATATAGGGAGATCAGTGGTACTGTGCAGTAAATACTATTATCCAGAAGAGATCCTGATGATTACATTCAGAAAGCAGAGAAAAATAAACAGGGCATTTGACAATACAAATAGAATATGTCCGGAAAAAGAAAAGTACATTCAGCGTACAGAACAGGAGAAGTGGTACTGAGCATGGAGCCGATACAAAGATCAGGGTCAACACCAGGAAAAACATCTGAGGATTTGACAGCTTGTTCAGAAGCCGTTTTGGATAACAATCGTTGAAATGCTGGTCTATGTGCGCCTGTAGCCTTTATGGTTGGCAGAGTGATATACAGGTCAAGCACAACCGCCAGAAAATAGCGCAGGTGCGTTATTCCTGCATCGCGGTCTCTGGCCTCACGGATTACACAAAGTTGGTCTCATTTGCAGATTGAAACATTCGCGCTTTGAACATGCAAAGAAAAAGACTCACTTACATGAGTATGTCGAACAGATGTATCTCAAGATTCATCCAACTCAAAACCAGTAATACTTGTATATACATTACATATACCTCAAGTGTACAAGTGTGAATACTTACACCTAACCATTGCTTAGCAATGTGGCTCCAAAATGTTAGTAATAAATGCTAAAGTCACATTACTCACAATAGTCCCATTATAACGGGCAATATAATAAGATAAGAAAGTATACACACAAGCGACAATTGTGTCTCGACTGTTATTAAATTGCAAAAGTCGCATTTTCCATATAAGATGCAGTTAAATACAAACACCTCTAAATCCCGTATTTGCTCCTTTATAAATCCAAAGGGAATCTTTTATCCTACAAATAAAATGAAAATGACAAGTATATATTGTGAAGAGGTGGACAGCTAAGACTAATGTATATATAATAACTCTTATTCCTACAGACTTGTTAAGACGGGAATTTTGTCAGAATTTGTTCACTTCTGTGTATCATATGCAAGTAACCGGCCCTGACAATTGTGCAGAAATCTGGAAAACACCTATCCTTTGTTCCCCCCCAGGGACTTTATATCTAAATCATGTTACATACATCTAAAAACCATCTCCAGAACACGCACATATCTCATACAACACACTGCAAAAACTCTAATTGATGCACTCATCATCTCCTGCTTTGACTATTGTAATTTCCCTCATTACTGGTCTTCCAAAAATCAGACTTGAACCCCTACAATCTAATTTTCACGCAGCAGCTAGATTGTTTTTCCTTGCAAATGTTCTTCCTCTGCTGAGTCACTCTGTCAGTCTCTACATTGGTTGCCTGTTTTATTACTGAATCCAATATAAAATTCTTCTACTAACATACAAGGCCATGAACAAAACTGCACCAACATACATTTCTTCACTTGTCTCACAATATCTCCCAACTAGACACCTCCGTTCTGCACAAGATCTGGGTCTCTAATCCACTCTCATCACATCCTCCCATTCTCGGTTACAGGACTTTTTTAGGGCTGCACCCACTTTGTGGAATTCCCTCCCTGGCACAGTAAGACTTTCCTCTAGTCTTCAAACCTTCAAGCATTCTCTGAAAACCCACCTCTTCAGAGAAGCTTATAATATTCCTCAACCAGCATATTAATCTCCCTAGGTTACCCTATTACCACCCTCTACACAGCTAACACAAGACAACAACCCTCTGACCAACATTGCTGTGCGACTGGATCATATAGTAAACTAATCACTTTTTACCTTTGTAATCTGGAGGGAACAAAATGCAATATGTAGACTTAACCTCATGTGTCCGACTTCCATTGTCCCATAGATTGTAAGCTTGTGAGCAGGGCCCCCTTCTCTGTATGTATTACCCAGTATTGTTTTATTACTGCGTTTGTCCCTAATTGTAAAGTGCTACAGAATATTCTGGTGCTATATAAATAAATGATGATGATGATCACTGATGCCTGCACTTGCGCGACTCTGCAGATCGCAGCAGCAATTGATGGTCACTACAAAGCACTTCAGGTTGATTTGCAGTTCTCCCTGTGCTCTGTGTATCTGAACGTGTCCCAATACTGGAAAAATTCCAACTTTGCACTTGCTAGTAAATAAGGATATATAGCTTATTTAAAAAGCTGCCTTTTGTGCGAATCAGGTGTGAAGCTATTTGCACCTCAGCCATATTTGCTGCTTTAGTTCAGTCAAATTAAGAGTAATTACAGCAGATACAAATTTTAAGGTTCTTAAAATAGCAGAAGTGAGAAATATTTAGAGGAAAAGAGACGTTTCTCGGGTCAGAATCTGTCCTCCAGATTGAGCAATGGAGGTGTTTCTATGTCAGCACATTTCCTTGGCTGGAACAGAAGTGAGGGATGTTCCTCTGATTAAAATCCCATCAGATTTCATTGAGTTCCCTTCCATAAAAGACTCTTTTCTTCTGGGAGGACGCTGAATATCATCAGACACCCGTCAGACAGGCCGTCTTGTAACCAGATATCAAGAGAACAGACTGAATGTTTAAATCCCACTTTTGATCAATAAGATGTATAAGATGTATAATGCATCAGTGGGAAATGTTTACTCGCTATCTGGGTCAGGAAGTTTTGGTGTTGCAGCAGAATATTGTACATGTTCCATACATTAAATGACAGTATTCCTACAGGGCTTTGATATGACCGGGCTGGGGATTATAATCAAAGTAAATAAAAAAGGAAAAGACATTTTTGTCAGTTTCTGATGCAGACGCTAGAAAGGGAATAATGTGTCTACTGCAAATATGATGCAATGTTACAAATGAAAACGTATACCTGGGAAAACTGTTTGGAGGCTGCACACAGATATTAGTTAGTAATTTGCCACTAAATGGAGCATGATTATTAATGTAAGTACAGAAAGGAACCAATGTTCTGGGACCAATTCCTCTTCATCATCTATCTATCTATCTATCTATCTATCTATCTCATACCTATCTCATATCTATCTTTCTATAAATCCCACCCGCAAGCTTGTTGCCTAGGTGTAATCCTTGATTCACAACTGTCGTTTATCCCCCACATCAACTCTATATCTAAATCATGTTACATACACCTAAAGAACATATCCAGAATACACACATATCTGACACAAGACACCGCAAAAACATTAATTCATGCACTCATCATCTCCCGCATCGACTATTGCAATTCCCTCCTTACTGGTCTTCCCAAAGTCAGACTTGAACCCCTACAATCTATTTTGCACGCAGCGGCTAGATTGATTTTCCTTTATAACCATTCTTCCTCTGCTGAGTCACTCTGTCAGTCTCTACATTGGCTGCCTGTATATCAACGAATCCAATATAAAATTCTTCTACTAACATACAAGGCCATCAACAAAATTGCACCGACATACATCTCCTCACTTGTCTCAAAATATCTCCCAACTCGACACTTCCGTTCTGCACAATATCTACGTCTCTCTTCCACTCTCATCACATCCTCCCATTCCCGGTTACAGGATTTTTTCCGGGCTGCACCCACGTTGTGGAATTCCCTTCCTCGCACAGTAAGACTTTTCTCTAGTCTTCAAACCTTCAAGCGTTCTCTGAAAATCCACCTCTTCAGGCAAGGTTGTGAAATTCCTCAACCAGCATCTTAAATTTCCCTAGATTACCCTATTACCATCCTCTACACAGCTAACACAAGACAACAACCCTCTGACCAACATTGCTACACAGCCCACTCAATACTTTTACCTTTGCGTTCTAGCTGGTCCATTGTGCAATATGATGTAGCACATGCCCTTGTGTTTCTAACTCCCATTGTCCTATAGATTGTAAGCTTGCGAGCAGGGTTCTCTTACCTCTCTGTCTGTATGTATTACCCAGTATTGTCTTATCAATGTTTGTTCCCAATTTTAAAGCGCTACGGAATTTGCTGGCGCTATATAAATAAATGTTGATGATGATCTATCTATCTATCTCATATCTATCTATCTCATATCTATCTATCTATCTTATATCTGGGGCAGCACGGTGGCTAAAAATGACTACAGATGCAACTTCTGCAAAGATTTTTACGAACGACTGAAAGTGCCGCACGGGCAGCACCGTGGGTTTAGTGGTTAGCACTTCTGCCTTACAGCACTGGGGTCATGAGTTCAATTCCCGACCATGGCCTTATCTGTGAGGAGTTTGTATGTTCTCCCCATAGTTGTGTGGGTTTCCTCCGGGTGCTCTGGTTACCTCCCACATTCCAAAAAAAAACATACTGTGCTATTACATTGACCCTAGTCTGTGTGTGTGTGTGTGTGTGTGTGTGTGTGTGTGTGTGTGTCTGTGTGTGTGTGTGTGTGTGTTAGGGAATTTAGAATGTAAGCTCCAATGGGACAGGGACTGATGTGAGTAAGTTCTCTGTACAGCGCTGTGGAATTAGTGACGCTATATAAATAAATGGTGATGATGATTATCTATCTATCTATCTATCTATCTATCTATCTATCTATCTATCTATCTATCATATGTATACAGGGACCTATTAAGCGATTCAACCTTTAGTTATTAATAAAAATGTATCAGAACATTTTAGATCTCTTTTCATCTGCTAAATGTGTCTTTTTCACATTTATTTGTATTTCTAAAAGTTTATTCCTCTGAATCAGTTTGATATAAATGTAATTAATTCTCAAATGCCACAAAGTGCAATTTATGTATATACTTGTAGGTGAGACAGATCCATCATCTGAATTTATCTACGGAAAAGTCATCGCTAACATTTTGTTAAAATGGCAGCTCCCATGTGAACCGCTGAAAATATTGAAACGTCGAAGGAAATTTTACCATTTTTACATCAGCATGACTGCGCTGCGGCAGCAAGCGTGAGAATTATTGTGTATTCCTTCCACCCTCCGAGCTTAAGTCAGAATTTAAAGAGAAGTATAAGATTTCAGAATAAGGATGAATATTCAATGATAGTGTCCTGCAGCTATTTCTCATAAAAGAAACATCTGGAGATACTTGCTGGTAAAATACAGCTCTGGCAGTTTGCCACCAAGGTATAAATTGTCCCTGGGGCAACCCATTGCTGTATTATTTCCTGATATGCAGATCTGAACACAATCTCAAGGACGTTTCCTGTGTGTTCTGTAGGTGACAATGTAAGTTCCGTACACGACATCTATTTATGTATTGGATCAGATTTATATATTCTGTAGATAAAGGAGCAGCTGGAAGAGATATAACTGTGATCCTCTTTTATCTCTGTCTTAAAGGATCAGTAGCAGCGTAACGGTATAAAAAGGTGCATTAGTTTATGTTTATTAGGACATGTGTAATTTTTGACGTGTTTCACATTTTATATTCCCAATCGCAATATAACCCTTATAACGCAGGAGCTTACACAATAATTTGGGTTCTACCAATGCAGAAGGTGGGGACAGTTTAGAGATCAAGGGCCTGAGTCATTAAGGAAAGCAGTGCAAAAAAAGGCGTACATTTGATCCAGGACAAACCATGTTACAAGGCAAAAGGGTGCAAATGAATTTATTATTTTGCACATAAAGGATATACTAGCTTTATTTTGTCATGTAGCACACAAATACTTCATAACTTTGTTTTAACACTGAAATTTAAAATTTATTTAAGACATTTCCTACCCCAAATATAAATCTGCCCCATCTATCAAGTATTTCTGTGCTACAAGAAAAACAGGCAATATTTAACTTATGTGCAAAATAATGAACTAATGTACACCCCTTGCATTGTTACATGGTTTTCTCCAGGAGAAAACTTACTTCTTTTTGACTCACTTTCCTTAACAAATCAGGCCCTCTAAGTTTACCTCCCCATACAATGCAACACGGTTTTGCCAAGGTGCAAAGTTGCTCCTTTTATTTGCTTTCCTCTCCTTAATGACTCAGTCCTCAGGTGTCTGGTGTTTATGCTTCAATTAAATCTGCCGATTCCTCCAAACATAGATCTTGCTGGAAAAGCAACATTTGTCTGCAAACTAAGGAGCTCACTTTGAGTTGAATGTAACTTGCGTTTTTTGGCTTATAATTCACTTTTTTGCATCTGAGTTTGTGCACAGACCTCTAGGTTCAGAATTAGTGCTTTGAGCGTTCGCACAGAAGTAGAAAAGCAACCGTAAATTGCATTCAACTCAACACGAGCTCCGTACTTTTTAGCTGAGTAAGACAAACTTTTTGAAGTTATTGGAAATTAACAGTTGGGTGAGTTTTCCTTCTATTTCATGTGTTTGTAGGTAATTTTTGTCATGATCCCCTCAATGCACAGAGCAGTGTAATATGTCAGCACCTTAAAAATAAAAGATAATAATGATAATTATAGTATTTTATACTCATATTACAGTACATTATTAATATACGTCTACGTTATGGCACCATCATTATTTCTCTGCGGTTGTATTATAGTGTAATTATGATTTACATAACAGACAATTATAATAACAATGATACAAGTATACAAGAAC
Organism: Mixophyes fleayi; assembly: GCF_038048845.1. Lineage (NCBI taxonomy): Eukaryota > Metazoa > Chordata > Amphibia > Anura > Limnodynastidae > Mixophyes > Mixophyes fleayi. The sequence continues at coordinate 149,572,547 of NC_134408.1, read as the reverse complement.
AAATTTGTACGGATATTTAATGTATTACAATCTGAGACTGGGTTTATACGTATGTCTTAATTGTCTTTTTAATTATTGCTGTTACTCATTCAGGCGCGGGCTGGGGGATGTCAGCCCGGGGGGGGGGCGCACAGGCGGCCGTATCACATGATACGCGATGCGGCCGCGTCATCGTGATGCGGCCGCCTGTGCGCTGACGCGATGGCATCCCGTGTCATGAGATGCGCCCGCCGGTGAAAACAGGTTATATTGCATACGGGGGGCGGCCGGCCGGCCTACCCCCCGGCCCTAATAGCGGTAAGACTGAGCGGCCCATGGGGCCGCTGCCCCCCTGCCCACGGGCCACCCCGCCCCTGTACTCATTTTATACCCCTTAGTAAGTCAGCCTCGTATGATTATCACATAACATGTAGCCTAATCATAGTTCCATATTTGCAGTTTGTTTTATCCTGTCTTGTTTCTTGTTCTCAGTTTAGTCCAAATGTGTCAGTTATATTCTACCGGCTTCTTCAATATTCCTAAACTGTTCCCTCGGTATAAGAGACATAATCTAATAGCCAGCGATCAACATTGTCAAAAATGACTGATATTGTCCAGTTACGAATCAATCTTTTTACAGACTTGTTTTTGCTGTTAATATTACAACTTGCTACAAATCCCCTATTTATTCACCTATCACCAAACCTTAATATACTACGTATAAGTATATAGTAACATTATGGTCTTCAGTTAGTGCTAGGAATAAATCCAGCTCGAAGATGCAATTTTGCACCTCCCCAAAACATGTTTTGCTTCCGGGGCAGACTCAGGTGCTATTACTGACATCCCCATGCAGGTGATTCTGGTGCCCGCTGCCGTGCCACATCCATAGTCACATAAAAGCTTTGTCGCGCCAATTCTCTCTTTCAGTTGCATTCACAAATTCCACCGGTTCATATCTATCTGCTGTAAACAGCGATCCCTTCTGCATGTAATAAGCTGTCATTGACCCATGAGGTAAGTACAACGTATCGCTTTCACACGAACGACTCTTATGCAGTGTTATAAAAGAAGTATAACAGCTCATACACCCGGACGTTGAAATCAGGTGTTCAACCGGCATCCTTAAATCCTGATAAATACCTGTTACCGCTGATAGCCCAGAAGATAATGTAAGTGAATAAACCTTGTAAGTAAACTGGGTGCTAATGGACTGAGAACTCTGTATTCATCACCCGTTTCTCACAGTTTAATGTACTTTTTAATCCTTGGCCCAGTCTAAGTGTATACACCAGAGCATCAGTGTATTATGTATATTATTAATTCATGTTATTTAGGTACATTTTGCCCTTGCTATTACCTGCAATATTGTATGTAGTATAAATGTAAAGAATATTGCCATACTGTATGAAAATAACAGGACAGCAGCAGTCATTTTGCTTGTATTAGCTAATGTAATTACCATTTGTCTCAAATGTCCATTGTTATGAGGTGCAGGTTAGATTTGGTGTAACTAGCTGGCAGTCACGTTAATTAGCTAGGTCAACAGGTAAACTGAGAGGTAATGAGGTTCGAACTTCTAAATGATATGCAATGTGCCTCCACAGTAATATACTGGCTGAAATAACATCGGGAAATGTATAAATATGTATCAATATAAATATTATTGTATCAAAATGTATCACAGATTTAGATGGTGTAACACTGCTGATACAATGTGTCAAAAGTCTTATTGTTTCAAGTAAGAGTGCAGTGTCATTCCCTGGGGTAATATTGTAACCTCATGTTTAGTGAATCCAGCCAAAAAAGATAACTGAGTCCAACCATTCCATTGTATAATTAAGGCAACAGAGACTGTATGTCTAGTAGCGAAAGTGTCCACTGATAGACCCCTGCTATAAGGGGGAGGTTTGAGACATTTGACTCTACTTCCTGTGTATACAGCTAAGAATATAGGCAGAGCAGAATGCCAAGAGAGCTCTTCTAGCTTGGAGGATCCTGGTGTACAAGACATCAGTGAGAAGGTTTCTTGGCCAGGCATCATGGTGCCGCTGGAGGAAACCCTACCAGGACAGGGTCTGTGTGAGCCAGTAACCCAGGCTGGGCGACACCATAACTGTTTTGCTAATCAGTATTTGTAATATTGCGGGAGGATAAGACTCTGAAAGAAACTGAGATTATTACTTTGGAGTGCTGACTGCAAGAGGCTGCTGGAGGATACATGCTACCATTTACCCTGCAACTTGTCGATGTATTGTGGTGTTGTGCTGTCGTTATAAAGTCTTATTTTGGATATATTCTGGTCTACTCGAGTGAGTCGAATCCCACAGAGGGTAACTACCATCCCAGCTAAGGGTGGTATCCTCACAAACCTGAACACACATTTAACGACAAGTGTTCCTTTCTCTTTTCTTTGCATCAATTTGTGTTATCTATTTGTGTTTATGATTCTCGACGCTCAGTACTTAGGATCCTACGCTACAGGAAGACACACAGAACGCGTGTCCGGTGGCTGCTAGGGCTGCTGGCCGATACGTGGATACCTATGATCACCTACCTACCTTGGGAGTTTCTTCCCTACCCCCCCCCCTTCCCACACTCACACACTTTTTACCTTAGTAGGCAGAGGGAAATAGGAGGGGGGCACATCCTCTGCTCCTGTAAGACAGGGAGTATGGCGCTGTAATATGACGTCCCAGTCCGGTGTCATACTCCCACCCTATTCCTGACATTGAGGGGCAAAATTCCCCAAATTCATAGGAAAGAAGTTGCCAGCTACCTCCCCTACATGTCAGCAGCCGGGGCTCTGTGTGGCCTCATAGATTTGCCTAATGTTAGCGCCGGTCCTAGGTCCTAAAGGAACTCTATGTGTTCCATAGGTCAGGGTGATGTAATATAAAATGTGACCAGGACTTAAAGATATTTCCATAAGATTATTGCTTTTATTTAAATATATATAGAATAAAGGTAATTTCCTGATAAATATTACTGGGTCACTTCATACATGACTGCGCTGTATATCTGGATGGGGTGTAAACCGCTCCTGGGTCCTCATTGTTACAGAACTCCCAAAAACACCTCCGAGTCCTCCGAAGATGGAGGGATACGTGTAGGAATTATCCGCATCTCACCATCTGTCTCCAGAGGTGAATTTAAAATTACATAACATTTTTGGCTTAGAATATTCTCACTTATCTCTAGCACAACAGGGATCAGTGAGATTAAAATGTGGTTTATATTGCCAAAAATTAATTTCCTTAGTGTAATGTAAAAGCTTGTAATAGGGGGAAATGTATCCAATAAATCATTTAGTGGTGTGCTAGATATGGTGGATAAGAGCCTAATGTGTACGTGGAATTTTTCCATTAACAACTACTGTGGCTGTGCTCCAGATCTTATAGTTATGTTTATATAAGCATTGTTTTCCTTAAATTTGGAGCATTAAGTTTAAAATTTACTTGAACTCTTTCAAACATTATTTCCATCTTTCCTAATGCTGATTTGTGCTTGTGCTGTAGTTGTGCTCCTCAAAGTGACTGTAAAAAGAGGTATTCAATCATCATGTCTTTGTTTATGACATTCCTCTATCCATTAACTTGTGAACAGAGCTCCTCACAGTGACTTATATTGTGAGGCACTCAGTGATTCTTATTGTTGTATAACATTCTACTCATTAGATTGTCTGCAGAGCTTCTCACAGTGATTGTAAAAAGATCTTCCTAATTAATACCCCTCCATTTTACATTGTGTAGCAGAGCTCCTCACAGTGACTGTAGGAGAATCTCATTGATTATGTCTTTGCGTTTGACATTATCACTGAACTGCAGCAAGTAATTCTTATTTTTTCTACTTTCTTGAACATTCTTGATAAAAGATCCTATATCTATATATCCAATTAGATGCCCACCCTATACATTTACCTGCCTAGACTCTTCATTTCTCAACTTTTCATCAGTCATGTTTAATTACAGTCTTTATTTATCCAGGAAATAAAGAAACTCTAATATGCCCCCAAGAATGATTCCAGGGGCTAAATTTTCACAGCTAAAAATCATTAGTCAATCGGTGGTTACCTCCACTGACTAAAAGGATTGAAATGATCCATCATGATCCATTTTCTAACCCATCAGGTTTCATCTAGGGCTAGAGGTTCAAATTAAATGACATAACAAAATGTCACAAATGTATCATCAATACACAGATGCCATCGTACCAACGCTAAGGCTTAGAACAGTTTTGGTTAACCTGCGACACTCCAGGTGTTTGTGAAACTACAAGTCCCAGCATGCTACTACTCAATTAATTATCACCCGATAATTTAGTCATTAATGACAAAACATTAAAAAATGTGCCCCTTCCACGACCACTTCCCTCCCTGACATCGTAGGCTGTAGTAAGGGTTCTTTGCACTTGAAGAAGTTATGGGCGTGTGCAGAGCAAAAATATATCTAAACCATTTAAATTTCATGCTCAAGCTTTAAAAATGACAACCTGGAGAAAGGGTCCGTCTGTTACCAGAAACGTCTGTATTTTACAAGATTTGCTCCTGAAAAATAAATGAGTTGTCAGCTTCTCTGTTATTACTTTGTGTTGCAGATTATTCCTGTTTTTGCTGCAGTTTGCACAATGGAAACAATCCTACACATATCTAACAGCCTCCAATAGATTGTGAGTCACTATAGGACTTGTAGGATGTAAAATAAAAATAGACAGATCAGACAATGCTGCTGCGCACCAAGTGAAGAATAAGATTAGAATACTCAGAGGCTACTGATAAATCACATCTCACGTCTCGGGCGGTTCCCCCTGACACTATACAGGAAGACTGAGTGCCCCAGGGGCTGTACGCTCCCTTTATAAAGCTATAGTCATGTGACTTGTCTTGCTTCTTGCTGATTGGCCTTTTCTTTACGTTCTATGCTCTGTGACCGCATCAGTTCAATCTGGGCTTTTCAAATAGTCCGTATCCATCACTAACGATGAGCTGCCCAGGACCTCCAAGCGTTCCATTAAATTATCTTATTTAAAATGATAGCACATGAAATTTTCTAAACCTAAATCAGGGATTTGAGGGTACGACTGGATCTAAGATTTAGTCACAAGTCACCGAACAAATGATGAGTTCTTCTAAGTGACACAAAGGGTCATGTTCACAATATCTACAAAATATTAAAATAACTACTAGGTCTAGTTGCTCCAGCTACTATGGAGTTGGTTGTATAAAACAAAGTAGTTGCTGCTTTCTAAAATTAATTTGTTATACTAACTTTACTAAAAGCGGGGGTACCATAGTATGAAACATATTATTGCAGAGCTAATATTATATCAGTGGGACCCAAAGACTTACAATCTTTGGTGCCTGAAGTTGAGATCCTCCAACCACACCTAATTTACACAGAACGCTCTGTTGCCTTATTGGTGCTGCTTAGTTGCTGACTATCCCTAATTTACAGTTCTCAGTTTTTGACTTCTTGACTTTATGAGCTTCTATTGATTTAAGTATTTTATATAAAATGTGAAAAGTGCACTATTATCGCATTCAGTAAACAGGACACAATGAGGCTGTAGGTCCGCTGAGACAGTATCGTGAGAAACCTGCGTAGATGCCTGAATTGCAAAATGTTCATAGAAAATATTTTAAAATGTTGGAACTATGGTCCTATAATAGAGCATAATATAGGGCCCTGCATCACATAAACCCACATCAGTAGATTGTCCTGCCCCCAGAGACCTATGGTGCCTAATGCTAATTCAAAATCTGTGCCGCTCTACAAGCCAGGATACCAAGAGGAATAGGGTCCATGGTGATTGTTAGTGACTTCCTATTGGCCCTTATGGCGTGTGCAGGGCCAGCTGTCCCTGATGTTGCGCTTATTGTCCGCGTGGGAGGGTTCACATGGTCACGCCCCCTAGGATCATCTCTGGAGGGGGCGGTATGAGAAGTCACCACACTGGTGCCTGAGATTCCGCATGACGGTCCTCTGTACAAGCCACAATTTAGGTGACTCTTTTTTCAAAATCTTTTCCTTTTGGTCCTGAACATACCACTTACTGAAACACTTCACAATATAATTGAGAATTAAGGACAGAATTCTGGATAGGGAATCTTGGGGCTGGGGGATCTGGCTGCACAATGCGGGGTTAAGTCTCAGTGTATTATTCAGCATTTAAATTTAATTCTTGGTAAGAAATAAGTCCTAATGCCTTGAAAAGATTCATCACAATCAATAGATTGCAACAAATGTTTCCATCCCCGACAGACTCGCTCCCAGCTGCTTTTGTGCATAAATATTGTGGGTGCAACGCGCTTTGCATTGAATTAGGGGGATTAGGACATTTTTTTTTTGAATATTTATAACCTGCTGCATTGAGAGCGAGTTGGAAGCACCTTGTACACAGCTTCATCAAAAACACCTCGAGAGCTGCTTACGCACTCTCTATGCAATCTCTTGTGATAATTTATGTGACAGATGCAGCACTATAATATCCACACGGATCAGCCAGACTTTCAATCAAAATGGCCTTTAAACATGATTCCAGGGCTGTGTACCTAGCTGCTGAGGAGAATTCGTAACATTCTAAAATGTTTCCATCTGTCTTCAAAGCCCTGTTTGAAGATGAATTAACTATTAAACAGGGATGCAGATTAAGTATGGTAATTTTTACAGAAGCGCTCGAAGGCTTTTTAATAAACATGGTGAAAAATACCATAAATGACTTGAACCTATAAAGCGAAAAGCATTTATTTGGCCGCGCTCGTTAACCCAGTCAGGCTATTAAATAAGCTTTTTTTGTTTTAACCAAACAAGAGCAATAAGAGTAAATCTACCTACTACATCTTTCACTGTGTACTATCAGTAGCTTTTAAATCCAGCTGGCATTTAACAGCAGAGACCGGAGATTTTGGTACAGGACAGTTGGGTTCTGAGTTCCTTTGTGCCGTACGTTGCTTTGTCTCCTCTACCCACATCTTGCTCATAAAATTTCTCCAGCGTCCTCTTGTCTGTACAAACTCGTTGACATTTCTTGTTCATTGTGGCAGAGTCCTCAGACTCTCCCTGTTTTCCTAGTTCTTGGAATTGGTATCCCTGCCACGTGTCTGTGGCTTGTATGTCTTGTGTTGCACATTGCTGCTTTTTATACAAAGGTGTGGGATGTGCAACCATACTTGCCTACCATGTTGGAATGTCCAGGAGATCCACAAATTTTGGGATGTCCCCTAGGAAACCCTGAAGAGCATGGCACCCCCCCCCCCATTCCCTGCCCACTTCGCTAGTGAAGTGGGTGGGACGGAGCTTGATGATGCTGTTTGCAGTGAATCATATCACCGTCCTCCGCACTTGCCACTTCAATCTCCCACTCCGAGATCTGTGCGTCCGTCAGTTCCATTTTATATTCAACTGATATAAACTTTTTGTTCCGCAAAAAGACTTTTTCCGTCATAATACTTAATTCGCCTTAAGTGTTGCCACAATTTTGACGATCTCTAGGTGTCGGAATTTTAGCTAAATAATCCTAGGAGTAGCAATTGACAGGGCTACAAAGCCAGCATTGTGCAGCCACACAAAAGAGCATTTAAGCGTTGAATTTCCGGGTTGCCCTCACCGTTTTCCAGCTTTCTCTAGACAATACTGGAGAGGAAAAAAACTGTTTTGCATATCTATCTGGTGTGAGCCTCAAGGCAAATTGTACAAGAAAGAGAAGAATTTAAAATCTGGAAAAGCCTGTTGTGTATACTGCATGTGAAGAATTACCTGATATTCAAATAAGGAGATATAAATATAAGTTGAGATCCCCTTTGAAATGTAAATCCCATCTGTTAACTGCCAGGTACCTCTCTGTGCCTGGGTAGGTAGAGAACAGGTGACAAATAATTTAGTACAGTGAATAATAGAAGCAAGAAGGAAAACAAGAAAAGACAAAACTGGAATAACGCGGTAAAGAGGAGAATATAGTCAATCTTATTAAATGCTTTCTGCACCTTTATTAAAAGGAGAAAACTATTAGATTGCTAATCTTATGTTGAGTCTCAGGATTCTAAAATTCACTAAACTGCAATCACAGTAAATGTAATTAATATCCATTTAACAGCTTGGTGCTGTCACAGCTCAGAAAATGAGTCTTTTTCAACTTGGTTGCCCTGATTGTATTTCAGATTTGCAGAAATAAATGTTAAGTTTGTTTGGGAATAATTTAGAATGTAATATATGTTATAACCTTCAAATGCTTTGTCTGTAAATGAAAACACGACGTTCATTATCTTCAATGTACAATGGTGGAGCTTTAAAAATCTTAAAGGATAATTCCACCTAAAACCTAAACTCCAGAATTCAGGGGGGAAGATCATAAGTAAAGATTAATAACCTGGGATGTGACAATTATTCGATTTAGCATGTCCCCCGTCATATGTGCATTACTGTTATTCTCAAAATGACATAAGCAGGAGAGAGGATAGTGCAGCAGGAGTGAAGATAGTGTAGCAGGGAAAGGATAGTGCAGCAGGAAAGGGGACAGTGTAGGAAAAGTGGTGACAGTGTGGCAGGAGAGAGGATAGTGCAGCAGGAGAGATAACAGTGTGGCAGTAGAGAGGATAGTGCAGCAGGAGAGATAACAGTAGGGCAGGAGAGAGGATAGTGCAGCAGGAGAGATAACAGTGTGGCAGGAGAGAGGATAGTGCAGCAGGAGAGATAACAGTGTGGCAGTAGAGAGGATAGTGCAGCAGGAGAGGTGACAGTGTAGCAGGGAGTGGATAAAGCAGCAGGAGAAGAAGATGTAGCAGGAGATGTGACAGTGTGTCAGGAGAGAGGATAGGGCAGCAGGAATGGTGACAGTGTAGCAGGAGAGGTGACAGTGTGGCAGGAGAGAGGATAGTGCAGCAGGAGGGTGGACAGTGTGGCAGCAGAGGTGACAGTCTGGCAAGAGAGGGGATAGTGCAGCAGGAGGGGTGACAGTGTGGTAGGAGAGGTGACAGTGTGGGAGGAGAGGGGATAGTGCAGAAGGAGAGGGTACAGTGTGGCAGGAGAGAGGATAGTGCAGCAGAGGGGTGACAGTGTGGCAGGAGAGAGGATAGTGCAGTAGGAGAGGTGACACTGCAGAAGGACTGGGGACAGTGCTGCAGGAGAGAGGATAGTGCAACAGGGGAAGGACAGTGTGGCAGGAGATAGGACACTGCAGTAGGAAAGTGCATCAGGAGTGGGAACAGTGCAGCAGGAGGATAGGGCATCAGGAGTGGGAACAGTGCAGCAGTAGGATAGTGCAGCAGGGGAGGGGACAATGCAGCAGGAGAGGGAACAGAGCATCAGGAGAAAAGACAATGCAGCAGGAGAAGGGACAGTGCATCAGGAGAAAGGACAATGCAGCAGGAGAGGGAACAGAGCATCAAGAGAAAGGACAATGCAGCAGGAGAGGGAACAGAGCATCAGGAGTGGGAACAGTGCAGCAGGAGGATAGTGCAGCAGGACAGAGGACAGTGTGTCTGCTAACTCAATTTTTATTAGATATTTTTGGGGCATGTTACAATACCCGCACTTTTAGCACCATAGCGCTCTATTATAGAGCTGAAATACAGGGATATTATCTTCCTGGGCACTCAGCACCACCTATCTCAACCACCAGGGACTAACAAGCATTAGTTGCACAGCTGAATAAGCTCCAATAATGAACATGTTTTAAGATGGAATAACACATTGATTATTTCTCAGTGACCAGAGATAGTAGCATTTAGGTGATGATAATATGAATTATTTGTCCGAAGTTTAAGCAGTTATTACAAAACTTATGTATAAAGTAAATGAATATCCATATCACAAATAATATATTTGTGTATATATATATATATATATATATATATATACATATATATACCTTTAGGTTGTTTCTATAAAAGTATAACTTTATGATGCCATCTGAAACATGCTGTGAAACAATTAAGTCATTTTAATTCAGGCAATTTTTTTATCTGCATAAAAAATGCAATTTTTACTGATTTCTTTTTATTTGTTTTCATTTCTCTTCACCCAACAAACATTCCTTTTGCCCTTCAAATTTATTTCCTACTTGAGAAGCTAATTAGTCTTTTCATAAATTATTTCTCCTATATCAGCATCGCTATGCAAAAGTCAATGATACGTCTACAGATAGATAAACAAATAATGATGTCTAGACTATTTTAATCTGCTACGTGAGTCTTTCTATGGCTCTATGTGTTTGAAGGAACAAATGGCATTTTTATGTGGTTTCTGAAATGTTAATTGAATGTTTTAATGTCTAATAACATCTATTTGTAACTTTACATCTAGAATAATGCATCCAAACCAATTTAATTTAAAAATAACTGGTAGTACCTTAAATGAAGCCAGAAGCTAAAGAATAAATCCTGCTTATCTGAAACAAAGAATATTACACTTTAAGTGTCCTTTGTATACTGCATTCTCAGCCTGTAGTATATGTACTCCAAGGGGTATCTCAGATAGATTTAAGAGGTTCTTGAGTCCGTTATATATAACTCAAAATAACATTACTTTATAAGTAAATGATAAAACTTGTGCAAAACTGAACAAAATTGGTATTTTAAAAACATTTAAGCACTTAGGGCTAGATTTACTAAGCTGCGGGTTTGAAAAAGTGGGGATGTTGCCTATAGCAACCAATCAGATTCTAGCTGTCATTTTGTAGAAGGTACTAAATAAATGAAAGCTAGAATCTGATTGGTTGCTATAGGCAACATCCCCACTTTTTCAAACCCGCAGCTTAGTAAATCTAGCCCTTAGTTTCTTGGAATACATTTACTCAGAGCTGGGGGTACTTTGAATAAATGTACACGCATTAGGGGGTGCTTTGTATTAACAAACACACTTTCAGGGGTACTTGGTAAACATTTAAAATTACATGCGGGTACCCATTAAAAGAGTTTATATTATTATTATATTAATATTATTTATTGTAAGTATCAGAAAGAGTACGTAAAGAAGGTACAGTGCAATAAAACAAAAAGTAACAAGACATAACTCTTTAATTCATGGGAAATAACCTCCCCCCCAAAACACTAGAGATGATGTTCACTTGGTCGCAGAAAGTGAAATTCATTGACCTGGGACTCTCCTTAGTCACTAAGCCAATCACAAGCAATTTGATCAGTGGTTTGATAACACATCAGTAGAGATTAAGTCATAAGGGTAAAACAATACAACTACCAGTGCTGTGTAGGTATATTGTTGTCTATTGCCCATTGATTTCTATGGCCCATTCATTTCAGTGTGGTTTCTACATATAGCTCATAGCTCCATGATTTTACAACCGCCTTGCAATGTAAACTATTGTCCTTTCATAGGCTACTTATTGAACCAATTAAAAGCTCTTTTGTTAAAGGTTAGACTGGATTTGTGTTTTTCCCCCACAAACTAAATATAAAGTGTCACTGAAGGTTACATTTAACATACACAACAAGAGAAGTGGTACTGTGCCCTTGTTCCTGGGCTCTGTAATGCAAACGGGAGACACAGCCCAGTGGTGTTTATCTAATGACTGCATTTACCAACACGTCCAATAATGATCCGATCAATTCCGATCAAACTATAATCAGACATTGCGGCCCACATGTGCAATATATAATCCGTAGAAAATTTATATTTGTTATATATTGTGTTGTTGTTCTAACCTTTTAAACCTTTGCTAAATACAATATCTGTTCCTGAGACTGACATCTATCATGGTTTAATAAGCTTTCCTGCCTGGATAGGCACTAAGACATCAGAAAGGAGATTTTCTGCATCACAAACAGAGTTTATTAAAGGTCATTCTAAATTAACAGATTGAAAGTGCAGCACGTTGGAAATGCAAATTACGTGGAGGGTTTTTTTTTTCTTACATCCATCACTTTCCAGACTTTTCTCTCAATTAGACCAAGGACAATTAGAAAACAGTTTCCAATGTGACATTTAACTATACTGCTGCTGTGTGAACAGATGATTGTTTCATCACACAGACCTGGCAATGATTGACTAAATGTTTTGCTTCTCTTTGTCACTTTGTATCTACAGGTGTTTTCGGGAAATACAAATGCGGACGGAGTGGTGAACCACAAGTTCCAGCATTCCATAAAAGCCAGGTTCCTACGGTTTGTTCCATTGGAGTGGAATCCAAGTGGGAGGATTGGAATGAGAATGGAAGTTTATGGCTGTGCATATAGTAAGTGTTTTAAAGGGATTTGCATGTGCTTGGGATCCCTGTTAGCCCCAAAGACTAATGCTAGAGCTGTAGTTATCTCTTCTTAATTAGTTGACCATTGTGATTACAGCTCAGAGAGTCTTTGTTAGACACCATGAGCCTGGATGATTAAGGGGAGCAAAGAAAAAGCAAAGGAGTAAATTTACTCCTGGACAAACCATGTTGCAATGCAAGGGGTGCAAATTAGTTTATTATTTTGTACTTAAGTTAAATACTGTCTGTTTTTTCAGCTAGCACACAAATACTTGATACTTTATTTTTGCACTGAAATTTAAAGTTGATCTAGGACATGCCCTACCCCAACTATAAATCTGCTCCCACATTTTACATTGACCTCCCCCTCCAATGCAACATGGTTTTGCCAAGGTGCAAATTAACTCCTGTTTTTTGCTTTCCTTAATGACTCATGGGGCATGACTTAACGGAGGAAGTAATATTATCTGTGAAACTGATCACTGTGCAGGACTCTAGTAGAAGCACAGATGTAATGCATACACAGTGATTTTACATCAGTAAAGGTTTCCTATGGAATTCACTTGCACTCTAATATATGTAATTTTAAATGTATGTTCCAGTTTATTGCAGAAAAGATTACTACTTGAAATATTGAAAGTGGTAGTCAATTTTGATAAATACATCATAAAAATGTAATCTACTATATAAATGCCTAGTGGCGTGGGTGGAAAAAAAACAACCAAGCTGCAGCGCCACCTGCTGGGCAGAGTTATACACTGACCTATATATTTCTTGAAGGAGAAGTGACAGTTGGAAGTGATTGGTGGTTGCCGGGGGTGACAGTGGGGAGTTTTTAACACCTTAAGTACTTATCAATCCTTATCGCATGCATAAGGATTGATGTATTTCTCAAATTTATGAAGAATGGATCACAGGAACAGCAGTTCCCAAAAACTGCTGTTTCTGTGATAAAAAAAACCATACTCACCACTGGCTCTTCGATCGCTCTGTCTCCGGATCTCCTCCTCTCCGGAGCAGAGCTGGACATAACCAAGAACAACAGTTTTAGCAGCATTTCGGATGATGGCATACATTAACACAACAAGTACCCAATGTTTTTTTCGGGACTTGTTAGATTGCGGCCAGGAGCAGTCACCATTCTTTTTAACACCTTAAGTAGCTTGTTGAAGGATGTGGCGATGAAGATGAAGGATGAGGTGATGGAGAAAAATGATGAGGTGGTGACATGTGGACAAAACCACGTTAAAAAAGGGCGCTTGCGTCGGGAAGTAACGCTCTTCCCCTGAGGAGGCCTGGGCTAGGCCCAAATGCATGACAAGAACCTTTTTAACACCTTAAGTAGCTTGATTTGACTAGAATGCATAAGTATCATGCACTGGTTAACTTGTATACAATAATTAACAAATGGCGGTTTACAATGAATGACCTACAAATCAATGCTCACAGCTTCTTGTCATTTAAAGCAAACTGCTGCAGCACTATCCCATCCTCATATGTTTGCAATGCTTCAAAAGCAAACCCTGTGGTTAGCCATGGTATTGCAAGTAAACCTTAGTAGTAAAATGGAGTTTAACGTTAAGATTACATCTGGAGATAATGTATAACATTGGCTACTCATGGTGGCAAAATCACCCAGCGATAAAAGACAATTTGATTTGTGATCTATGATAAAACAGAAAGACAGTTCTTTGCAGCACTTACCCTTAACACTGCATATCTGTGTGTATCTAGCAAAATGAAAACATGAGGCATTGGTTCATATTTTGATCAACACATTTAAGCCTGCATCCCAACATCAAGGGTACCGATGATAAAAAAAAACTGTTGCACAATTTGCTTAGTCTCTGTAAGAATAGATAAGAATAAAAGCTGGATGCATGAACTGTGTTCTCACATGTGCCTTCATTATAATGAAGTTCGAAGGAGGAGAATATGAGATAAGCACTTACAGTATTCCACGCAATTCAATAAAAATAAAGGCATGACGCGTTTTGTGCTCTGAGCTGGACTCTATTGATTGAATTGAAAGGAGTTCCGTTCAATGCATCAAAACTGTTTGTTGCTGTGCCATCAAATATCAAAATCAAGTTATTAAAGACCTCCTCCAGATTCCCTACTGTAATTCTTATGCTTCTTCTCTCCTAAGGAGTGACATGAACAATGGCCACCCTACATGCATCAACGGGCACGTTTAATTTCTGCTCTCAGGGGACGTAACCTAGAAGTGCATCAAGGTGTTTGGTACAGTAGATAAATTTGTTTATCTACCGTTTGCTTTTTGCGCTGTGCAAAAGTATAGACATCACTTCGAAGTCCAACTCTAAAACTTTTATTACCACCGCTTACATCTATTTAAATTTACCATTGTTCTCTAAACATACTGCTCAATTTAGTTTCATTTGTGACATAAATTATTCATAAGATTGAGGAGACCCCCACACCTTTATAACTACTGTAAAGCTTCAGAGGTCTCCGGTCGGAAGTGGCCGGCGTATGGTTAGATGTGGTCATGTCATGGTCATCTCTCAACCAATCGTGCTTGTTCATCAACCATATAATCAATGAGTTCACAAGAGTGGAACTTTCAGTCACACATTCAAGATAATTTAAGTACTAAAGATTTCTATAAAGGCACATAACCATTTTTTGTAAAAAAAATGCAATGATGGGGGCTTCGCTCATGAATATGGGAAATAATTGGGAAGTTATAATATTACAGGTACAGAGAGTGGGCTTGATTCATTAAAGAAGGCACAGAAAAAAAAGGTCAACTATTGTTACCTGTTAATGATATTGTCATTAATTATAAAACATATATAAATAATATAAAACATTTCCCATGAAATACATTTATTAGTATGTTATTATTGTTTACTGTACATAAAATAAATTTTTACAGTTGCTCCTGATTACAAACACATGTTCTAGCTGTATACACAGCCGTCATCACTAGTAATCAGCACTTACACCCGACCTGTAGCTGGAGGACGAGATATGGCTGAAAAGCAAGTACCGGAGAGATGCCCAAACCTTGAATCAGACTCTGCTAAATGCACTCAAGATTGGCACGCCCTTACTGTACATTGACTACATGCAAATGACCCTTCCCCTCCCTGTTCCCTTCCTGAAATTAGTGACCTTTGCGCTCAAAGATGAATTGAACGTGGCTGCATTCTGTGGCGTACGGTCTGGTTCTGTGCGTGCGCAGAGAGATTTTGTGGATTGTACGCACAAAATCTCCACCTATGTTCCTTAAAGAATCAGGCCCAGTAAATCTAATTGTATGTTGTGGCACTATGTTTGGTTACTTTTTATAGGGCTTATGCCAACATCATCATCATCACCATTTATTTATATAGCGCCACTGATTCCGCAGCGCTGTACAGAGAACTCATTCACATCAGTCCCTGCCCCATTGGAGCTTACAGTCTAAATTCCTTAACATACACACACACAGACAGAGAGACTAGGGTCAATTTTGATAGCTGCCAATTAGCCTACTAGTATGTTTTTGGAGTGTGGGAGGAAACCGGAGCACCCGGAGGAAACCCACGTAAACACAGGGAGAACATACAAACTCCACACAGATAAGGCCACGGTCGGGAATTGAACTCATGACCCCAGCGCTGTGAGGCAGAAGTGCTAACCTCTGAGCCACCGTGCTGCCCCAAAATAAACTCGTTCTGAAGATGCCAGGGATTGAACCCGGGGCCTCATACATGCAAAGCATGCGCTCTACCACTGAGCTACACCCATTTAGATGTAAAAATGTTATATTTGTTTTATCTGTAAGATCTATTAATGCCTGACTTCAAGTCATCGTAAGTGACATTGATCAGATGTGATCAGAATTAATTACTTTCTATATTGCCTTTTTGTACAGAGAAATCTACACATGTAATCAGCGGCTATTCGTGCATAAATATTTATACAAATCAAGCTGACTTGTCTTCATTATGTAGATGGTTTCGGTCTGGATACAACAAACAGATTCACAAGAATCTGACTCAATGTTGTTTATAGAGCTGGAAGATAATAATATGTAAATTGAATGCGTTCCCCTTTACTTAATGCATCAGTGCCATTCCTGATCATAGGATCAATAGGATGTGGAGCAGCAGGAGATATTATCATATGTACAAAAGATTTCTAGGGTTTCACAGCTTCTATATAACTTGTAACGCAGAAAATTATGATCTTGGAATAAATACATTGTTTCAGTTACAATATTACGTGTAATGATACAAAACTCAACAAAACTAAATGAAACTATCATATATGATCTTCTAATAACAAAATAATAATTATTAATGTACATAAATAATTGAGTATATATGCCCGTATATATGTGTAGTACTGGAGCTCTAAGATCCTTCCCAACATTTGTAAGTAGAAAATCTGGACACACAATCTGATCCACTTAATACTGTCTCCAATTTGCATTTTTCTGCTTCCTTTTCCCACAAGAAGTAATAAAACAGGGGGTAAGCAGTGCACCAAACTCAATGGTAATTGAGTGTCTTCTTGCTTTAATAATGCTAAATGGATGCAAATAGATAGGGGATGAAACCTATTGGTTTCAATGAACCATACCCGCTTCCACTTGAATATGCAAATGAGAGAGGTGATACAGCAGAAGTTTTTAGATGCTACCTGCTCTATTCACTCATGTTCACTGCAATTATCCTCCATTGACCCTCCATACTTCCTGCAATCACAAGAAAGTGGTGGTTACCACCACATGTCAACATGGTCGCTTAGGGCTCCCTAAGTTTAAAAAGGAAAAGTAGGTCATGGATGGTTAAAGTCTAATATCAGCACTTTTTTGATTACTTTACAAGGCCCAATACAGGTGCCCTTTTCCATTAATGTGTGATTATGTTGGCACCTCGACACATTATAACCACTTTCTTTATAGGCAATGTCTCTATTCTTTGCCCTGGCTTTATGGCTGAGCGAGACATTTTTTAAAATTGCCCAGCAATGACTCTGGGGCCGTATCCGCTCTGCACTTTTTTATTTTTCTATTTATTCACCTTTTTGTATGTCACCTTCACTCGTGTATTTTCTTTTTTAGGTGTGTAGCTAGACCCTTATGGGCTCTGTGTCCCCTAAGATCTAAGGGGGCTGCATGGCCCTTAGGTGAAGTCCATCGTTGTCCATCCTTCCCAGGGGTGGCCCAGTTGTTGAGCCCTGGGTGAAGCATTGGCGGCTCCCAGTGGCTAAAGCCCCCCTAGCCTTGCGGTGAAGGGGGTCTGAAGACTCTTGCTCCCTAAGGGACCCTTTGGTTCCAAAGGTCGGGGACTAAGGACCTTCCTCTTTAGAGGAGGGCCACGTACTGCACCCTTGTGCACATTTTTAAGTTTTTACACTTTTTTTCAAGCACTAGGGCATGAAAGCACTGTTCCCGGGCTTTCAATAAAAAAAAATCTATGTGTTTACTCTAAATGTACTGCAGTAGCATGTAGTTCAAGAAAATAAAATATATTCACTAGCTAAAACCAGAGTAAACCTGGGGACACGGAGAAACACAAGGTCTGGCATCTGAGTGTTCCCTACCGGTAGACACAGAGATCTGTGAGGAGCTTACTACCTGGGACTCTGATCTAGAGGTCAAGATTTATTAATTTTCTCCTTCGGATTACTTTCAATTTTTTTATGTGATATCATGGATTTTAACAAAGAAAATGTTTTATCTTTCTAGTACAGTGTTGGCTAACCTGTTGGCTAAACTACAAGTCCCAGCATGCCCTTCCAGCAATAAGCTGCTATATATTAGCAAAGCATGCTGGGACTTGTAGTTTCACAACACCTGGGGGTAAATGTATGAATCTCCGGATTCTTTATCTCTGGCATGTTCAGCCTCTTCAGCGCTTAAATTTAAAGTGGCGCTGCATTGTAAAGGGAAACTTCCCTTTACAATGCAGCGCCGCTTTAAATTTAAGCGCTGAAGAGGCTGAACACGCCGGAGATGAAGAATCCGGAGATTCATACATTTACCCCCTGGAGTGTTACAGGTTAGCCAACACTGTTCTAGTACTCTTCTTTTTTTGCACACGACCATTATAATATTTAGGTAGAACTGCAAATTAATATTTGCTTTAGTTACAATGTAGAACTGCTCTGACATGTCATATCAGTGAAAATTAACAACTCTTCCAAGATGATGTAAAGGCTTCGGTGAAACCCATTGATTTCAGAAAGATAAAGCAGTGTATTCATATTTATTATGTGAAATTCACATCATTGCTTGTACAAACCAGTAAATTACATTTGTTTCAGAATATAGACCATTTAACTAAAGTCATCATAGAGCATTTTATCTTTTAATGCCCTATTTTCTGTATCAGTTCCCTCTGCATATACCAAAAACTCTTGAGTAACTGATTAATATCTACATTCACCAATGTTTCCTATGTCTTTTTGTATAACTCAAGAGCTAATTTGATGTTTGATGGTGTTATAAGTGGGATGCATTCCATACCATTGTACTGTTGCCTGTAGGGTAAAGATATAGACATCTGTTTTCCCAAACTGTGGAATATTCTCCAAACATTCTGCAAAACGTACTGTCCAGAAGTCCTAAAACAACTTCGCTCATCCCTACTGTAGGGATGTAGGGCTAAGCGGAGACAGATATGTGCATTTTCTTGAAAATATAACCAACTGTGAGCGCACGTAGTATTAACAGCTCTCCAAAGTAAAAGCACAAATGTCTAAGAGTAAGAACAAATATAAAATATATTCCTATGTGTATCCATCGCATATTACTGCACAAATAGGAAATGACAGTGCGGAGATTATAAGTCATTTCAATGCTATCTCTTCTATCTGTAAATGCGACTGATAAGCCTTCTCCTATTTCACTGGAACATTCAATTGCTTGAACTTAAGTGAACTCGCTACTTGAAATTTATGCTGAAATCTCTTTTTCAATCACCGTGACCTTCTACTAAATGACACATTTTATATTTGGAGTTTACATTAAATTTCAGAACTCGCTTATATATAATCAAAAATTGCTCCATTTGTTTTAAAGTATTAACTTTTACTGATATTTCATTCATGCCTTGAACTCTTTGGCTTTAAATCTGCTATAGTGTTGCTATTCTATTTCTATCGTTGAGCCACATGCTTTGAAGTTTAAATGACTTACGAAAGTGTTTTTTAAAAGATTAAGAAAGCTTTCTGCATGTAGGACAGATACACTGCATTCTCCGTTTATCAACCTTATGTCAAAGCAAATTCAATAGACATAATGATATTTTTTCAAAATGGGAATTTACCAAATCGACGGAAAGGAATTATGAGTAGTTAAATGCAATGTCTATTTAACAAAAATGCTGAGAGATTTTCTGGAGATCCTGACTTAAGTGCCAGCGTCAATTCCTTGTGACGCATCAGTTTACCGCCCACTCTTAGCTAAATTTGGCAATCATTGTAGGCGCATTCGATTCATTAATTTGTATTACCATTCTGTGTTATTGCTCCCATGTCAGAAAAATTATTTTGAGTTTACATTTTATAGATTGCACAGAAAATATGAATAATATCACCATTAAATGGATGATTTTGGATAATAATAACAAAGTAAATCAGGCATGTAAATATATTATTAGTCTTACATATATTTAAGGTAATGAAGAGTAGGTAAAATCGCACAAGGACACAAACAGGGACCATCTCCTTAGTAAATATCTACATGTGAAATCCCATATATTTATCGGAGGGGTGCTTATCCAACATGTAGAACTGAATTAGCTAGGAGCAAGAGAAAAGAGTTACCCAACTGTTTTCCTTTGCTCCTTGTTAATTCAGTTATATATTTAAGTTATCAATCTGTAAATCTGTAGTGTCCGGAAATTCTTTTGATAGAAATAGGGTGGTGTGTAGCCCCAATAATTCTGTTCTCCATAATTTGACCAAATTTTGTCTGAAAGTTTGAAAATCTCTGTGAATTTTCCTCGGATTTGCAAACAAACAAAATTTTTATTTGACAATTATCCGTGTTTTCTTTCTTTTTTTGTATAATGAAAAATGGTCTTAGTGACTCCTGTCCATTATACGGGGACCAGGTGACACAATCTTGATAAGTACCACGCAGCCCTTGTGCCCAATTTTTTAAATTATTTGTTTACTTTACATCACTGTAAAGCCAGAGCCAAAACTAAGGTCTGTGGGGTGTTGGTTATCGCTGTGGTACTAGCTCCCACAGGAAATAATGTTAGACCTGTAGTCTATCAGTGAGAGGTGATCTTAGGCCACCATTGCTTTGCAAAGGGAGATGAAGTCGCTTGATTCTCCACAAGCTGTTATTTATTCACCAAATTCTGGCCAGATTGGAAACAATTTGCGAATTAGTTCCCTACTGGTGAATCTCTGAAATCTGGAAGAATTTCAAAATTGTTTCAATAGGTTCTCCCATTAAACATATTCAGGTGCACAAAGATGTTGGAGATGTGATGATTGCAGATTGGTACAGTTTATTACATAAAGTCCATTTTACTAATGAATGTTACAAGTGACCTGAAGCCTACTATGTGTAGGGTTAGCATCTTGTTGGGTGCTTTTAAAGGATTCTATTTCCATGAACTATTATATTCTGATTTTCATAGTTAAATATTTAAATTTGCAAAAATTACAGAACATAGGACCCTTTGTTAATCACATTATAACAGAGTAGAAGTTGGTCCTACAGAATATAATTAGTCACACGGGACCTAAAGCTCTGTACACCTACTACTAATCCACATTAACTCCACAACTATATCTG
Organism: Mixophyes fleayi; assembly: GCF_038048845.1. Lineage (NCBI taxonomy): Eukaryota > Metazoa > Chordata > Amphibia > Anura > Limnodynastidae > Mixophyes > Mixophyes fleayi. The sequence goes on along the minus strand of NC_134408.1, from coordinate 149,551,594 downwards.
TTATCAGCTGGGCGATTTTCATATAAGCCTCTCAATTTAGGGGAGATGTGTAACTATGGGGGCCAGTAATAGAGTGAATATCTCATCCCTTATAAAACCTACCAGAAACATTTGTATATCACTTGTCTACGTTTTAAGCATTATTAAAGTCAATGAGATAAAACACCAGTGATTAACACTTTTGCTACAAGAAAATTGTGAAAATTGTCATTTTCTAAAATTAATTCCCATCAATTTACTACTTCTGAAACATCAGCCTCAGGTAGCCTCATTATAGGCCCACCCATACCAGTAGGCTCATAGTACAAAATTACTATTCTCACACATTTCTATTCATTTTCCAACCAGGGATTTTATAGTCTCTTCTTCAAGTTCCTTGTTTGTCCTGGTGCTCACATCACCAGGGCCATCTTTTCCATTGGGCACGATGGGCAGGTGCCCGGGGGCCCCACGGGCAAGGGGGCCCCATAGTCAGGGCTCTTAATTAGAATAAATAATCCTGCAAAAGAAAAAACCTGCAAAAAAAACCTTCAAGGGTCACTGAGCAAGTACATCTATCTATCTCTATCTCTATATATCTATATTTATATCTGCATCTCTATACCTATCTCTCTCCCTCTCTCTCTCTCTCTCTCTCTCTCTCTCTCTCTATATATATATATGTGTATATGTAGGGGCCCCGGTGCACTGCTGTGCCCGGGGGCCCATAATGTTGTTAAGATGGCCCTGCACATCACACTAACGAGGTCTCTCTTAAATTATTTGCCAAAAAAGCATGCAGCAAATTTTTTTTTTTTTAATTTTCGAAGCGCTAATTATTTGCTGTTCCTGTTTATTTTTTTAATTGCAATGTGTTTTTTGAAAATTTTTGTATATGACCCATCCATCTCCCCTAACCTCAATTCACAGCGCCACAGACATTATCTGAAGAAATTTCCTTTTTTAATGCTCTTAGATTTACCAAAGGACGGTTTAGTGAATCTGACGGTTTTCTGCAATTTTTCCGGTGGTTTTAAAACCGCCGTGTTTACTAAAGCCCAAACCGCCATTAAAACGGGCACAATTGATATTTTTCAAAACCACCACTTTACAAATCACCGTCCCGATTTTAGCAATGATGACCATACAAACCAATAGGTTTAGGATTTACTAAGCTGAGGTTTGCAAAACTGCCGCAAAACCGCCATCCAAATGGCCAAATAAAAGAGGTAGTTGTGAGAGGTCAGATTGCTCAGGCTGCACGCTGCCATTCAGAGCATAAGAGGAAGCACCAGTGACATTTAAATTATTTAGGCAATCATTATTGATTAAGGGGCACAATTAATTTAATTTTAACTTATGGGAGATTTCTTTTGGGGGGGCACTATTATAACATTATATTATGGGGGAAATGTGAATATATAATAAAGGCAACAGAAATATTGTTCAAATTGTTCCGATCACTAATGTATAAAGTGTCTGTGTAGATAAAAAGGTTAATAAACTTTTTGAAAACAGTCTGTAGAAGAGATAAGAAGAACAAAATGGTTTAAACTATTTTGTGGAATATTAGTTTCATTCTGCGTCTGGGGTCAGGTTTCTATGGCGAAATTGGCATTAAGAGCTTCAAATAGAATCCCCCTCCCCAACCACACTGAAGGGCGGGATGAATTGTTGTCACAGCTCTATGGTTAGATGATTAATTCCACTAAATGTGGAATGTAGGATTTAGAAACATAATACAGAATAACATTCCATGAAACGATGAAACAAAAGCACAACTCAAACCTTGTATCATCGGAACTTTGTATCTCAATGACAATGGTCTATTATGCCACTAAATTCAATTACTGCAAAATTGCTGTAAAACTAAAAGGACCTTTATCTCAAGAATGTGTGTGGATAGAAAGACAATGACTAATGTTATTTATATTAATCATGGTGCAGGTAGGGTCCTGTTATGATGCCATCCTTGCTGCTGTGACTGAGAGCTAGTGTTCACTGCTTTTTATGAGTTAATCTTTTCAATTCATCGTTATGATAACTGAAGCTTTTAATCTCTTGGGGCCTAAGCCAGATGCCATAATTGCGTTGCCTTGAGCTGGCCCTCAGTAAAGTTCTCCCCAATGCCCTTGTACCTCTGTCTCTGTCCTTTATATATTAAGCTTTATTTTCCTTACAAAAGCCCAATTATTTCAGTTATATAAGCCCTAATTATAACGGAGTATGCCAGAATTTCCTGAAAGTAACTCTCCATTATTTACACTTCAGGTGACTGAGAACCATAGGTGTTTAAGATATTTTTTAAAATTAACAAAAACTAGAGATGCTCACTGAGCCCCGTGAACTGGTTTTGGTTTTGGTTATGGATCTGGATTAGCTTCGTGTTTTGGTTTTGGTAAAACCGTCCTCGTGTGTTTTGGTTTTGGTTTTGGATTTTTTAGAAAAAATCCTAAAATATGCTAAAATCACATAATTTTGCTCTTTTTTTGTTCCTACATTATTATTAACCTCAACAACACTAATTTCAAGACATTTGAAGTCAATTTTGACCACCTCACATATCACAATATTATTTTTTACACACTTTTGGACAAATACTGCAGCGACCTGGCTGGATGGTAAGCGACAGAGCAATGACACAAACACACAGCAGTTCCTAGCACATCTAGGACACATTGGCACACAGCAGTGGCAGAAAAGAAAAATGGTGCAAGATGGAATTGTCCTTGGGCCCTCCCTCCCACCCACCGTTATGTTGGATCTTAAAAAGGAATCCACAAATTGCGAGATCCGAGATCCGACGACGTAACCATGTCATTTTGCCTCGTTTTCAAATCCGAAAAAGCACGAAAGTACTCGGCTCTGCACAGTTCAGGTGTGTTCGGTTCTCGGGGAACCGAGCCTGAGCATCTCTAACAAAAACCTGATAATACGAATGAAATGAAATTGCCCCTGGGTTTGGTCACAAAATAATTTCAAATAACAGCTGGTGAAATCAATAGAGTAACAGGAGACACCATACGAAGGCTCTTCAATTTTCTAGGCACATAACATATTAGCAGAGTCGACGTAAGACGGCACGAGCTGTGTAGGGGCCGGCAGTGGCCCTTCAAGGCTGTTTTTCCCAGATGGGTAACTGTAGAACTTTCACAGTTACCGAGTAACCATCATTATCTGTAATAAGCAACGGATCTCAGATTGATACTGTCATACGGGAGCTGCAGATGTTGATGTTCCTGTGAACAACCAGGTGAATCATCTGATGGGAAAAAACAGCAGAGAAGATAAATCCGCACTCAGTATGGAGATATATGAAATAGGAGAGTAAAAGAGCCCCTGGGTATTTTTATCTTGTCGTATGTGTGAAAAACATGCATTAATGAACTCTGAATTTCTTTTGTAAGGGTGCAGAAGGCAGGTGGCTAAGTGCTTTCTTCTCTTCATATATTAAAGGTGATCTCACCGGGGACCTCACACTTGTCGTGGCCTGGACTGAAAATGTTCTATTTGGAGTTCCTGCAATAATTATTTTTCCTTAGAAACCGGGGCGTTTTGCTCAATTAAACACAATATACTTCATGCAGTTGATGGCATCAGATCCTGCTTTTATGTATAAGCTCGTTGGCTGAATTACCACATCAAAGACTGACACAGCGTCTCCTCCTCTGCTCCTCGAACCATCGTCTTCTGCTTTGTTTTGCAAATATTTTACTCTGCTAATTATGTACTGGGGCAGATAACTGGAATTCTGTTTTGATAATTTTATTAAAAAAAAAAAAAGCACGTTTGTTATCTAAATATGAACCCAGCCCCATAAGGGAATAGATAGGTTTGTGGATACTGTAATGAAAGTGTTTCATACAATATCTCAGCTATCGTCAGCCAGGTCGAAAGAGTTAATAGACAAAGGAAGTGAGCTACAGGCCTAGGTCATGTCTGCTGCCAGTCATGTCCACTTTTCACTTGTCCAATCATCAATAACAGAAGCAGTCCAGGGAACACACCCCCTCATCAGCTGATGTCTGAGCCAGGTTCCCGAAAGTGGCCCTGTTTTGTCATTGGTGCTCTCTGTTTTCAGTTAGAATGAATAGTTGGGGCTGACTTTTTACTAGAACATGTTGAGATTTCTGCCAGCTCCAGTGGAGAGTAGGGTGCCAGCTCTAGGGGGCACTCTGCTTCAAACTGGGGCACCACAATGTCAAAGTGGTTAGCATTGCTGTCTATCAGCACTAGGGCCATGGTTTCCATTCCGACCAGGGCAATATCTGGGGTGGCACAGTGGTTAGTATTGCTGTCTAGCAGAACTAGGGTCATTGTTTCCAGTCTGACCAGTGCACTATCTGGGGTGGCACAGTGGTTAGCATTGCTGACTAACAACACTAGGGTCATGGTTGCCAGTCCGACCAGTGCCCTATCTAGGGTGGTACCTTAGCACAGTGGTTAGCATCACTGACTAACAGCACTAGGGCCAGTCCGACCAGGGCACTGCGTGGAGTTTGTATGTTCTCCCTGTGTTTGCGTGTGATTCTTCCCACAGTTCAAAAACATACTGATTGGCTAAAGTCAGTGTGTAGACTGTAAGCTCTCTGGGACAGGGACTTATGTGAATAATTAGATGCTCTCTGTAAAGTACAACTAAGCAAAATACTGTTTACTGTTCTGACTTGGATGCGATGGTCTGCATTATAAATTAAAGTATACACATTTCTATATATAAAATTAAATTATAAAAAATATTTTAAAAATTATAAAAAAATATATATAAAATGACCTATAGTGACAACTGTAGATGATCATTTGGTTGCCTTGATAAGTCCTTTAAATGATCATTTGGAGTTGGAAATGTTTTGTACTGACTTTTCAGCGTAATATGTTGGCATTATACAAATAAAAGTTAGCAATGGATAAACTGTTTTTACTGAATTGTCACTTTTCAGAGGAAAATCTTAAGTACAACCCGATCCAAGAGGTTAACACTGCGTCAAATGAAATTATTTTGGATGTGCGCATAACAATTGATCATTATTTTTCACAGTAATTGGATTGATAATTTTTGAAGACATTACACCGCCCACATTATTTATAAAACCAGTTCCTCTTTGAAACATTTGTGTATGGTCAGGCCAGGAATTTAGGGTCAATGGTGCTGCAAACAAAAATTATTATCAGAAACACATTATTGAGAGGTTACAGGGATTATACTTTTTTGACAGTTAATGATGTTTATTTAGCAACAAACTGGAAACGTACAGTATGCCAAAACAACCAATAAGCAATTAGCTTTAATTGTCAAACTTGTCCTCTGTCAATCAAAGTATTTGCTGATGTGTAGATATGGGATACTGCAATTTGCATTTGATTACAGTAATTGAAACTCACTGGAAGTTATTATCTAACACCCTGGGATTTAATAAAGGGATTTATTTAGTTTTTCCTACAGTCAGCCGCTTCCACCATTAGAAGCAAAGTGCCGGATATGTCACCCGCAAACATAACCGACAAGGGCACGAATTGTGACTAAGAAGACTGATTCTTTAAGAGAACTGTCAGGGGGATTCAGCTAACCGAGGGAAGACAATGACTGTTGAATATTGGCCACTAATGATGCCGCTCATGTTCATGTCAATAGCGAGCAGGATCATCATTGACCTTGCTTGTTTGCTTACACGACCGCTTGTCAATGGCCTCTTTGTTTGTTTCCTATCTAGAATCTGATGTAGCCGACTTTGATGGCAGAAGCTCCCTCCTCTACAGGTTCAATCAGAAACTGATGACCACATTTAAAGATGTCATTTCCCTGAAGTTCAAGAGCATGCAGAGTGATGGAGTATTATTTCACGGAGAAGGACAGCGCGGGGATTATATTACTCTGGAGTTACAGAAGGGAAGATTGTCTCTCTACATAAACCTGGGTATTGTTTATTTCTTTCCCAACTAATTTTAGAAAATTGCTATTATAGGGGTTTTTTTTGTCATATTTTGCCTATCATTTAAAGGCTGATGTGGTTTTGTGATTATTCTTCATTCTGGGTGCATAATAATATTTGTATAGGGGAATAAAAACATATAAAAAAACATTATAAACTCCCCAAGTTACCAACTAGATGTATTGTTTTTATTGATCAAAATGTGTCACTTATCGTGCTGGGTATTACAGTTCTATTTTCCCCCTATTCTATAGAAGTGGAACTATTTTAAAGAAAATATACTAAATGTGGTGCTGATTTAGTTGAAAAAAAAAGTGAAAAATAACTACATAAAATGTATTCTATAAAGGTGACGTTTTATTGAGGTGCTGATGTGGACATGAACATGTTTTACTCATTTACAGCAAATGTGGAAGTGGAGATAAAAGGGAAAATTACTATTAGATAATACAGTGTATAAAGAATTGTAAAGACAAGTTGGACAACACTTTCTCAAACTAATTTCCCCCATATATATACTAAACATGGGGTCCCCCCTCCCACTGCGGCTTTATAATCTTACTGAGTCCATCCACAGATCACATTAGAGAACCACGGAGTTACGATGTGAATCTACGGATGACCTGAAATGCACTAGTTTTACTGACATTTTTCAGAGCTCAGGTAACAAAGGGGATTCCCATAGGGGGATAGGTTAATTTAAGCATGGATTCTCCAAAAGTGGCAAAATACAGCAAAAATTCCATACTTCCACTTTTATAAAAAAAACCCTAATGAATTCGGAATGTAAATATATTTGTACACGTCCACTTCCCTCTTCTGATTGTTCCACCCAATGTGAGAAAATGTTTCCAACTGTTAACAAACCCAACTCTGTTCTCCTTCATCCACATGGAACACATCAGGTGTGTCTGATACCTATAATAGGATATTTTGATATTCTTTATATGCTCTAAAAAAAAGGGTTAACTGGATGAAACTTTTTTCGTCCGAATTTACTTCCTGAAATTTAAATGGGACGTTGCTTTGGGAGTGCAGATACTAACTGTTCCGAGAGACGGAGATGTGTTCATAAATCCTATGATCTAATGAGTAAAATGTCACAAGTAATTAGCTCGTACATTGGTCGCGGCCCCAGTTGAAATACATCTGTTACATTCATGTATTCCAGACTTTCTATCATAAACAGAGAACCTTTAAATGTCAGATTGGTCCATCAAATTTAGCAGGAGAGGAAAATCTGTGCTGTGTTTTACTTCTAGTCTATTTTGAATATACCTCGTGCATTGTACGTTCTCTGTGCATGTGGGCAAAATGTGCTTGTTTTAGCAATACATCCTATGTAATCAATTAGTCATTTATACCCAGCGATTCTTTTATATTAAAAGAAATAAATCTGGGTGCAGTTTTTTTTTAATCATTTGCAGCCAATGAAACTTTATAATAACCAGGTGGTTTTAACAAATGACAACCAAGTTATTTGTTAGTGGATCAACATTAGGCTTAATAATGGAATAGACCTTAGTCACCGTTACTCAAGCCTAAGAGTATCCCATAATTATAACATAGGCAATCCGAGGTGGGTTCCTAGTGCCTGGAAACCCCCTCCAAGCCTGGGGCACTATATAATTGAGGTGGCTGGACCTTGTCCCCGCTTCAAACAGCTCTGCTCGAAAACGGAGAGCTGCGTGCACCTAACAGTAGTGCACGCAGCATTGCCCATGTATATTATGGGGATAGGAAGAGTTGGAGAGCAGCCAAACACTGTCTAATATTATAGCCACGCCCCCATGCATGCTGGTCACGCCCACTGGTGGCGTGGTGTGGAAACCCCCTTCTTCAAATCCTGTGTTTGCCCCTGTATATTTCAGTTTAATTAGTTTGTTTGAATTGTTGCATTGTCAGTGTCTAACAGTAAACAGGCTATTATTTGGGGCAGGGCAATCAAACAATGGTTCAGGATTTTAATTCCAAATTCTTATTGTAATTAATTGTATTTGGCAAGGAGATTTTTTAAAGTAAGAATTTTTATTATTATTCTTAGCTGACAATGTATTGATGTGGAAAGTTGGGGAAGGGGGCAGGAAGGTCCTATGAATTCTCCCCGGGCCCTGTAAATTAATGTGCTTCCAATGATGCTTTTATCTATTTTCTCTTAAAAATACAGCATCTACGTTCTGAAGTTGGGTTTAAAAATTGTTACTGTTAATGATGCATTTTACAGATCCTTTATTTAATCACCATAGACTTTAAATAAACAAACAATAACAATTAAACAACCGATGAATTCACGTACAAGTGGGGATATGGTCGTCTCACTTTCTGTCTGAATTTTTGCGAGAGATTTTCTTTAAAAGTATATTCTGCTTGTCCAAATTCCACAGGAGAAGCCTGCAAAACTCTCCACCAAAATGTGGAAAATGGAATTTATCTTTAGTGATAAGGGAGGAACAAATTTTCTAAAAAAAAAACAAAACAACAAAAGCAATTAATTTTAAATTTTATTTAAGTTTGCTGTGTTTTTTTTAAAATTGTATTTAGGTGTAGAAAATCATTTACACCAGTTAAACCATTTTCAATGGTAACAGTAAATTATAAAATGACTATAACTGAATTCTAAACTGACTTGCACAGGAGATGAGGATTATATGGCTAAAATATACAATTAGAACAAATGACTGAGTTACACTTTATTTAATAATTCATTCATCTGAACAAAGATTTATCCCTATTTTTTCCCTCCAGGCGACGCCAAGCTTCGTTTTGGTAACACGCACACCGTGGTGACGTTGGGAAGTCTTCTGGATGAACAGCACTGGCATTCTGTTCTAATTGATCGGTTCAACAAGCAAGTCAACTTCACGGTGGATAAGTACACCCAGCACTTCCGCACCAAGGGGGAGTCTGATGACTTAGACATAGATTATGAGGTGCGTCCATTATATTAACTATATATAATATATTAAATATTTATGTTGTCAGACTTGTACATCAGTCTCAGATTTACAGTGATGTAGATGAAATATTTACAGTATTAATTTTCTCTTGAGAGACCTAACCCTTTAGTTATTGTGTTGCCCAAAAAGAGCTTACAATCTAATTTCACTTGGCTCAAGCAGACAGACACTATGTATGTCTTTAAACCATGTAAGGTAAAAAAACAATGGAAGGAAACTCACGTAGAGCATATTGAGAAGAAACTATTGGACTTGGACTAATGATACATATTATCTGGACATATATTACAGAATTAATCAACAATCTATTGTTTGCCCAGATTACTAGTTACTGGCAACATTATCTCTCTGTGTTTGTGGCCAATCACATTCTTCCTATAAGCTGCGTTGAGGTTTGCGTCTTAAAGTCCAGCCTTGGGGGTAAATGTATCAAGATGAGAGTTTTCCGGCGGGTTTGAAAAGTGGAGATGTTGCCTATAGCAACCAATCAGATTCTAGCTGTCATTTTGTAGAATGTACTAAATAAATGATAGCTAGAATCTGATTGGTTTTTCAAACCCGCCGGAAAACTCTCAGCTTGATATATTTACTCCCTGGAATAAATTAGATGCCCATTAAAGGTTTTTGTTTTCTAACCTGAGTAATATTTTCTGCAGTTGTTTTATACTATGGCAGTGGGACCTCACTTTCGTGGTTATAGTGGAAACCCAACCAGGCTCTCTAGCACTGGGGCTGGTTGAGGATTTGGGTAGGGGGACACACTGACCAATTTTTAATTATTTAAAATTATTTAAAATCACAACAATTCTTGAACTTTACGCTGAAGTTTGGCCAAATCAGAATTTCAGGGTCTTAATAAGACCTTAGTCTACCCACCGAGAAAACATTCTTTTCCCTGTTGTTTTCTGCCTCTTCCCAGTTAGGCTGGGTCTTTCCTGGTTGTACAATTCATTGGCCGATGGATGGCATAATCAAATGACGTTCATATTTTCCTCATTATTATTATCAACCTACCGATGTGGCTGATGTTGTTCATCAGAGAATGTCATCAAGTTATTCGGAACATGCTAATCTGTTTTGAAAAATAATATCACCTATTGGCACCGGAAACCGACTGAAAAACATTGCAGGTATAAATATTCATTACCACTTATAATTGATCTAGCAGTCAAATGCAGGGAATTTAAATGTTCACTAAATTAGGTTTAAGAAGAGCATATCATTTGATATGGATCAGACATGGGGATGAACGGAAGACGACCTTTACCATCAGATATTAATATTTAGTCATGCAATTTGCTCTCTGTAGTGCTCCAGATGATTTTCAGGACTTTTCAATGATATTTTCAAGGCGATATATAGTCATTTATCTTGGTAATATATTAATATTATTATCTTCCTTGGAAGAGCTAGCTCAGAAAAAATTATGTGTATGCTCCACTTCATTTCTTGGGTATATTGTTGCCAACTTAGGGTTACATGGATCTAGAACATCTTCAAGCTATATTAAATAGGGCTCATTTCATGTATTTAAAGATTTTGTCAATTACCATAGACGAAACATTGGGTATTTATTTTCATTAGTTGGATCCATTCCTGGTTATAGAAATTTGGTTTTCAGAAGCAGATTTGGTTTCAATTAAACGTAAGCGTTTATCTCCGTCTCAGACTGATACTCTGCAACTTCTCATTGTGGAGGTCGTTGTCTCTGTGTTTGGGATAAGTGTTGGTCTCTCCCATGATTCTCGAACCCCTAAAATTCTTTAATCGTCTGGTTATTTCTCCACGAAATGCTCATTCTGCCAAAGAATGACAACATAGGTCACCAAGAACTGCTAGGAGCCAAATTGGCATTTGAAGAACTTTAACATGAACTATAGACCAGGAACTAAAAATATCAAGTTAATGCTTTACCCCGTAGTTTTAGATGTATTAAAGCATATACTGAGGCTTAGGAAGTGGCCACAAGATCTAAATATTTTCACTCTACTCCGTTTGATCTTCTTACACCTTTGCCTATTCCTAAAGAACCATGAATCCATATATCCATGGCTTTCATTGTAGATTAACCTCTATCTGAAGGATTAAGATTGTTTGTTCTCTTCTTTTTTACTCTGACCAAGGTGTCTATACCTTACTCTTTTTTGTTTCAATTAGGTACAAGTCTGTTTGTTAAGTCTGGTTCCCAATCAGGCAAGTCACTAAGTCAGTGGAACCCAAACTTTCTTAGTTTCTAATTTTTTCAAGGCACCCCTAAGCCAAAATAATTACCAAGTAGTCACCCTCCTTGCTTACCACCAGCCCTTGCCACGGCACCCCAGGGAGGTCACCGTGGCACCCCAGGGAGCCACGGCACCCAGTTTGGGAACCACTGCACTAAGTACTTAACTTTTACTTAAATATCGAACAGGTTCTAATGTCAATCTGAAGACCCAGCTGGTTAACATAAGCAATAATAAGCAAAGAGCAACAGCGTTAGAGTAGCTTCCCCTGGAAGTTACACTCTCTCCACAAACACTGTGATGGGTGTTTTTATACTCTAGTAAAATTTATTACAGTTTCAGAAAATATTTTATTGCATGGTTATTTGCATGTTAAAGCTAAGCAGGAACGACCAAAGTGATCACATTTTATCTGTAACTTTGCTTCTGGAAATTATATCTGTGTCTCTCAATCATTAGAACTGAGGGGAGATCAGGATTTGTATTTGGTAAGATGAACTTTAGTGAAAACCTTTCAATCCCAATCCAAGTCTTGTATTTGTGTAAGATCAGGAGGTCTTAACTGAGATAAAACTACCAGAAATTGACTAGCGTGGAGTTCACCGATAGGAACCCCTTTTCCCCTGAAGCTACACATCCTCCTTGGTACTCCTTTGCCCCCAGGACTTAAGCTGACCTGAGATGTTCAACATACAGCAACACCTCTGGTGGGAATAAGGTACTGCACCAAGTCCACAGGAGCCAGGGCTCTGAGTCCTGACAATTTGTACATCTCTAATTTTAATACCTCATTTATAGTACTCATAGGCATTTGAATTTTTACCAAGTTTATAGTAGTTTTATGCTTTCTATTTATCCAATATCTCTTCATATTATTACCCTTTCTAGTATGTCAACTGTCTTTATTATATTGATACTGTTGAATTTGTCATATTATATTTAAGTGCTAGTATTTACTTCTTCAAATACTCTATAGTTTTTCTGTACCATGTAACGGGTTTATACCATCTGTCGGCTATATTTCTCTAAATTAGAACTTTTCTTGATATACAGCGCAATTTCTGTTTCTAATTTGAATATGTTTTATGTTTTTTGCTATGATGATTAGTCCCACACAGGTTGCACAGTATAATTTTATACTCTGAATAATACCCATAAGCATATTTGTAATCTAGCCCGATGTCATTAATATTTTGTTTATACTAATACATTTCTAATAAAATTTTGTGACATACCGAGCCCACCAAAGATTATAGCTGTCGTTAAATAATATTTTAGTGCATTTGATGGGTGATAAAATAGTCGGACATAACCAGTATTATTGCTATTTATTAGGCAATTATAATTATTGCATAACAATAAAAGCTGAAAGACTCGGAACAGCTGAAGTGTGCACCTAGCATGGAGATAGGAATCAGTTTAAACTAGTAATTGTGGCTGTTTAGGAAATACGATTACATGCATTAGATGCGACAAAGCCATATTTATCATTGCCTTCTAAATCAGAACATTTGGGTATTCGATTTATAAATTTATTGCCATCTAACTACAGATACTACAGAAAATAGATGAGGATCTTTTCTCTCCTTTTTATAAACAATATTTTCAGAAAATGTTCTCTAGTTTTTCAGCCATAAAATATTTCTCCTCGTATAAATATGTCCAAAATTTGGTGAAACTGCCGCGTTTCATTGTAACTTTATCAAACATTTCACTAGTCGCTCTGCAATAAAGAGCATCTTAGATGTGAGGAAGTTTATATTGCATTAAACTAATAATATATTTACACACTCTGGATTGTGTTTCTGCTTTGACTTTTACAAGCGTCATAAAAGACATCAAATCAGTGAATTTTAATTAAAATGGTCAATGACCTTTGCATATCCCGACAGCCTTTATTACCCTGCAGGATAGAAAATGGTCATGGTTTATTGTAAAATGTATTTACGATGATGGTGCTAAGTTATTAATTTTGTTAATACTTTAAAAAATGTTACTCATAGCCACAGTTTTATTTTCTTAGCACAAGACAGTAATTAATGCTGTAGAGATGAATTTCAGGACTTTGTACGATGTACAAGGAATTTTTTTTATCAAAATCTCAATGCAGTTTTCATATTGCATATATACCCACTACATTATTATGGATATTAAAAGTCACCAAAGAGCTCTGTGACTATGTAGCAGCTCAAGGCTGTAGTCTTTTATATCGAAATCCAAGTTGACACTTAGGGCTAGATTTACTAAGCTGCGGGTTTGAAAAAGGGGATGTTGCCTATAGCAACCAATCAGATTCTAGCTGTCATTTTGTAGAAGGTACTAAATAAATGTAAGCTAGAATCTGATAGGTTGCTATAGGCAACATCCCCACTTTTTCAAACCAGCAGCTTAGTAAATCTAGCCCTTAATATCTGTTATAATTTACAGTAGTTGGTGCAGTATTTCTTATAATAGACAAGTGTTCCTAAGGACACTGCATTGATGACATCACTGTTTATAAGCAATGACATCAGCACTCACTGTTTATATACATATTATTTACATGACTTGTGTAGTATATATTATATATGATCATTTTTCTTCTTTGGCAGAACTGCCAGTTTCGTGTTTGATAATAAAGTAATTTTCTAAATATTTGGATGTGTTACATTGAATTTAATTTAAATGGACTTTATACTGAGAAAAAAAATAGGAAAAATAATCTGAATGATTTACTAATTGTAACTCAAGCAACAATTTATCATTTCCTGCACATATTTGTGTGGGTGTATCTGGTTACATAAATGTCAGGCCCAATTTACTCAAATTGTGCTATTTTGCTGTCCAGTTAGCAAAAGGTGACGTCTATTAATACTGATGCCTCCTCTGTACTTTCCAGTCGCCCCCCCCCCCCCACATAGCCAGTTTTTTAATGAACCCAATTAGTTTCAGAAGACTCTTAGGAAAATGACTATTTTAACTTTCTGCTTTCTCCTCTGCTGATTGCCCCCTCTTCAATCCATTATGCTGCCGTGCTTATTCACATTACAAATCGTGCAACATCACCCACCCCCATCTGCCAATCCTTCCATTGACTCCCTCTAGCTCTAAAGATAAAAGTCAAAAAGAGGTATTCAATTAGGTTTCCGGTCCGCGGTAAGACGCCGGAAAGGGGCCGTGAAGGCAATCCACAGTACCGCAACAATGTGGATTTTCGTGCGTACCCCATAGAGTTGCGAAGGGAAATCTGCATTATTGCGGTACCCTATTACCATCAATACAGCACACTTTTCATGGTAACGCTCGTTACCACGAACGGGAAAGTTAATTGAATATGCCCCAAAGAGTTAAACTGTAATACCCTTCACAATTTTTCCCCATTCTACATATGAAAATTTCATCTCCAAGCATTCACCCAATCACCCACTAAGCTCTCCCAAAATCCTGTTGCTCCCCATCTCTCATGTTACGTCCTCACATACCCATCTGCAGGTTTTCTCTAGAGTGCCTCCTCTTCTCTGGAATTCTTTCTCTCCTTTAATTGAACTGTTCCTCAGCTTCTCTACCCTAAATTGATTAATGGAAGCTCATCTTTGTAGAGAAGCTTCTACACCTCTTAACATCCTTTAAGTCCATCATTCTCATGCTTTGCTTTAACCACACTTTCACTCTGCTTCTACAGACCCTGGGCCTGATTCATTAAGGCAAAAAATGAGTACGTTTTCTCCTGGACCAAACCATGTTACAACACAAGGGATGCAAATTAGTTTATTATTTTGTGCATAAGTTAAATACTGTTTTTTCATGTGACACTTAAATAGTTGATAGCTCAATTTTGTACACTGAAATGTAAAGTTGATCTAGGACATGCCCTACCCCAACTATAAATCTGTCCCCATATTTTAAATTTAGCTCCCGCTCCAATGCAACATGGTTTTTGCCAAGGTGCAAAGTTACTAATTTTTTTTGCTTTACTTTCGTTAATGAATCTGACCCATTGTGTCTGTCTTGTTCATCCTTAGATTCTAATCTCCCACGAGCAGAACATTCTTCACCCTTTTGTAGGAAATGTAAGAAAATAATAATATGGAGCACAACAAAACAAATTTTTGATTGAAAAAGTAACTTTGTTTGTATAAAGTACAAAAAACACACAATACATTACATTCAAGTGTACGCAGTACACTCTAAAACATAATCATTCATACATTTTAGTACAATACAAGGCATAAAGTACAAGATATGATATCCTGCACTAACCATACAAACTTAAACAATATAACATTTAGAAAAACAATGAATGTGAGGGGACGGTAGGGGAGAGGGGTAGGGTGGGGAAGTCATATGCCCAAAGCTTTATCAAGGACAGACACAAATATGGGAAGGGTGCATAAAAAAGGCATGACATTCAAAAGAATGGCCCTGTGGTCCGAGAAGAAGCAGGGAACTATGACATGCGTGTTCTGTCTTACTGCTCCCGAGATAAACACAAAGTCAACCAATTAAATGTTTCCATCTACAACCTGAATGCACCCACTTTACCTATGTACAGACCTCCTCACCGTTTGATGTCAAAAGCAGACAGCACCATTTAATGTAAGGAGAGTGTATAACTTCTGTGAGTGCAGCAAAAGGGACTCAAAGGTCAATAAATAAGTCTGAGAAGTGTTCACAAAAGTGTGTGTGGGGGGTTTGCTGTTGTTATAATTATTGCTTAATTATTTAAGATGTGGAAAAAATGTGTTCAGAATGTTTTCATGACAAAAGGATAATTTATAATGCAAATTGTTAAATGTGTGGTTACCGTATATACTCGAGTATAAGTCGACCCGAATATAAGCCGAGGCACCTAATTTTACCACAAAAAACTGGGAAAACTTATTGACTCGAGTATAAGCCTAGAGTGGGAAATTACTTGCTTCTTTTAATAAACTCAGGCTCCCAAAATGGCTCCAAATGTACCAAAAAATCAGCAACCATATTAGTAAGGTGTATATATTGTGTGTATATATAGTGTATATAGCATTCACATGGGATAGCAATTGCCACAATTTGGAAAATATTGGAGAGGATATGTTTGTCATTAATAATTACTAGATAAACTGCTCACCCCAGGTACTGCGCCCGTCTCCTACTAGGCTGTCTTTAGTACAGTACACACATCTTGCATCTCTTTCTCATTGACGAGGAGCTCTGGATATGTCCCCCTGTATTTACTATCCTCTGTGCCTGGTAGGGAGGGAGGGATTTTCTTTAGCCCTTAACTTCCACTGCGGAAGATAAGAGCTGAGGGACCGGAGAACAGGCACTCACTCGAGTATAAGCCGAGGGGGGCTTTTTCAGCATAAAAAAATGTGCTGAAAAAGTAGGCTTATACTCGAGTATATACAGTAATTTTGAAGCCTTAATGATAGAATTGGACACTTGTAAATGACTAGCAACATTTTAAGATAAAAGTTAAACAATTACCACCTATCTGATTTTCCTGAGCTTCATTTTGCAAATGTGAGATTCCCAAAAATGCCAAAATTTGCAGAGTGATGAACCATGGCAAATGGCTTCACTTATCATGAAACAAGCACATTGACGTCAAAATTACAAAATCAAAGTAATTCTCCATCTGCACATAATGCCTAATGTATTTTATACTGTACTTCCCGTTGAGTAAAAGATGATGCTCCACTTATGTTTTGTGATGCCAAAAAAGAGTTCAAATAACAGAGGGAATAAATTGACATTTCACACAAATCAAATTTTATGGAGGTAGAAGCCATTTCATATGACATTTCTGCAATTTTTAGATTCTGCTATTGCTTAGTAGTTTTGCACTGGGGGTCTATTTACGCGAGTACATTTGCCCCAAATAAAAATTCAACTTGTAAAATGTGTCGCATAACTCATGACCGTAACTTGGGTGTTTTGATTTGCAAATAGTTGCACTTTCGGTCACTTTACCCTTTAATAGATGCGTCCAATTATGATTTATACTCGTCTCTAGAATATGTGGTTTAGGTAGAGAACCTTTGCATGACTCATAAGTCTGCTGCAAGTTTGGGAGTTGATGATGAATCTATACGCTAATCTTACACATGCACGTATTATAAGGTGTGTGCAACTCAACATGTAGCCACAGAGAAGTAAGTGTACGGACTCAATTCATAAAATTAGTTTTAAGTCTAAATCAGGTCCAAATGGGAGGCTAACCCTGGTGCACTCTTAACTATTTTTATATATGGTGTAAAGTTAGATATGTGTTTGTAAAGTAGGATTCTATATATCCCTCAAACAAATTAAAGGATTTTTCAAAGATTATTTCTGATGTGGTTAAAACCAGAAAATATTTTCACGTTTCGCAATCCTTAAAAGATACACAAAAAATATATAAAATAAAGAACAAACAAACAAGTTATTACAATATTGTACTTGTTATAGCAACATATTAATTGTGGGTTCTGTAATCCTTTTATTTGTAAATAGAAACTAAAGTTAATCAAAAGTAGTTTATCCTTTCTCATATATTGAAATTGCACATATGTTTTAAATTGCACTTACTACACGCAGAAGAGGGTTGATTCCTGTCTAGTAATTCGCTAATACCTCTTAGACTCTGTGGTTGACAGCTTTCTTCTTTCTGCTGTGTTGGGAGATATCAGTAAACGTCTCTCTCTCTTTATTTAGATATTCCTTTGCTGTTCCACTTCTATGTTTATTAAGCAGTTGTCCTGAGATGTTTGGTCCTGTGATGATGTTGCCGCTTGTGTTTTCATTAATTCATTCAGCATACTTTTCAGTGTGTATCAGCTTGTCTGACTAGCGCTCCGGTGCTCCACTCAGTGTATGAAGTACACTGAGAAGAGCGCGGCAGAATTTCTAGAGTTACCTTGTTGAAATGGTTCATTTGCCTCTCTTAGGGCCTGAGTCATTAAGGAGAGCAAAGCAATAAAATGAGTAACTTTGCACCTGGGCAAAACCATGTTGCATTGAAGGGGGAGGAAAATTTAATTAAAATGTGGGGACAGATATATAGTTGTGGTAGGGCATGTACCAGATCAACTTTAAATTTCAGTGTAAAAATAAAGCTGTCAAGTATTTGTGTGCTAGATGAAAAAACAGCCAGTATTTAACTTATGTGCAAAATAATAAACTAATTTGCACCCCTTGCATTGTAACATGATTTGTCCTGGAGAACATTTACTCTTTTTTTTGCCTTACTTTCCTTAGTGACTCAGGCCCTCAGTGTTTAGTGTTTACAGTGTGAATTAGAGGTGTCTTCTGTTTGCAAAGTAGTAGATTAACCAACGCGTTTCGACATTTATTCATCCAGACTTCATCAGGGAAATAAGTCTAAGTCAGGCCCAATACTTGTAAATTTGCATTTCACAGTATTTATAGCCTATAAATAGAGCTGGGACAATAACAATTTATTCTGGGCCGTGGTAGGGTTTGAATCCCGGGCAGAATACAAATGATCGAAAGAATTCCGTAAGTGGAAATGTGCAAAGTTCTGCAGCAGTGCGTGAAACAAGGCGGAAATTTCACTTAACAGTTTTGAAAATTTCATTCATCTCTAGATTTAAACAATTTATGGTTATTTGACCACTGGCATATACTAGTTTTAATTGATGTATTTTTATAATTACTCCAGCTCAGTATGGCAGCACCACACTGTAACAAATCTCTCTATCATTAACAAATGTAAATGTACTTTTCAGAGGCTGTTTTAATATTGACCCAAAGCAGTAAATTAATTTCACATAAATATTTAGGGCCCAGGCTGTATAATGATGTTTTCCCGAGCAGCACGACGCCTTCATAATCTGATTTATGCTTTATGTTCTTGGTTTTAATGCGGTATATAAGAGAAATGAGCCAAGTTTTGATTTTTTTATTTCCCAAAGTTCAGCTTTGGAGGGATTCCAGTACCTGGAAAACCCGGAACATTTCTGAAGAGAAATTTTCACGGCTGCATGGAGAACCTGTACTATAACGGAGTAAATATTATCGATTTGGCCAAGAGACGCAAACCTCAGATCTACATTGTGGTAAGAAACCTTTTACTGTGTTACTATATTAATAATTACTTCCTGAAAATTTCCCTCTAACCCATTCACCTTAAAGATCCAGGAACGCTAAGTTTATTCATTATGAATAGTAAAAATACTTAATAGGACTTTTACAAAAATATGTGTAAAAGCCCTGATACATTGTCAGAATTCAATGCATTTTCATACCTGCCAAAGTCCTAATTTTCTGTGGCCTATTTTTACCGGAATATGTATTCCTCTTTATCAATTTCATCTAGCTGACTGCAAGGTTACTGCCTTCTGTCTTTTTCAGTTTTAGACTCTAAGGAATTCATTAAAGTGCAGCAAACTTAAGTTTATTTTTTTTTTATTTTTTTAAAAAAAAGCACCTAATTCAGGCATACGTCTGTCCGTATTCAACAAGGAGCGGATCTGAAGAAACTTAACTTGTTGAATACAAGTTTAGGTCTGCAGCGCCGTACATGACACAACATGGTACACAGGTAACATGGTAATGGAAATCAAATTATTTCTGGGATAATGAGTGAAACCGATGATAGAAATCTGCGAGAAGTAGGCCGAAGCATAAGAAAACAGGGCTAGGGAAGCAGTCCAAGAGGTACAGAGGGTGATGGAATAATAGATGAAGCACACAAGGAAAGAGGGTCCTGCTCCTGAGAGCTTACATCGTAAAGGAAAGGGGGAGACACAAATAGGGTGGTACTAACTGGGGGAGAGAGCCAGGACAAGGGAGTTAGGAGGAGGACTGATAGACTTTAATAAATAATTGAGTCTTAAGGGCACGCTTGAAGCCTTTGAGAGTAGATGATAACCTGATGGAACGTGGAAGATCGTTCCACAGCTGGGGAGCAGCCCGGGCAAAGTCCTGGAGACAAGAGTGAGAGGAGGTGGTCAGTGAAGTAGTGAGGCGGTGGTCACGGGCAGAGCAGAGGGGGCGGGTAGGAGTGTAGGTAGAGATGAGATTGGAGTTGTAGGGAGGGGAGGATTGATTAAGAGCTTGAAAGGTGAGGGTGAGGAGTTTAAATTTAAATATGGTACGTATCGGCATTTACGTTTATGAATCAGGCCCTATATGTACAAATGACCTCACATGTTTCTCTTTGATGCTACCCAGTTTTAAGAGGCATCACATGGATTTCGGGCCAGTATGATGTTATCTGTAGGAGTGCAAAGTTAGTCATGCACCCCCATGCAGAAATGAGATTTCATTTTGTGTATCGAGACTTCTGCATCTTCTAGGTGCACGATATACAGGAAAGCAAGGAAGTGATTGGTCCTATAGTGGAAGAAGGAATAAATTTGATGGGACAAACGCTACAATCCCTAGGTCTTGAAGGCACTGTCCTATCCTGGTTCTCATCCTACCTATCTAATCGCTCTTTCAGTGTTAATTTCTCTGGATCCACCTCTGCTCCGCTTCCTTTATCAGTTGGAGTACCACAAGGCTCAGTCCTAGGTCCTCTGCTATTCTATATCTACACCACTTCTCTTGGAAAACTAATAAGCTCCTTTGGATTTCAGTATCATCTCTATGCAGATGATACACAAATCTATCTATCCTCTCCTGATCTCTCACCATCTGTGTAATCTCGCGTTACTGACTGTCTTTCTGCCATTTCACCTTGGATGTCTTCTCGCTAACTCAAACTCAATCTTTCAAAAACTAAATTAATAATATTCCGACCCAAAAACAGAAGCTTCCCGCCTGACATTTCTATCTCTGTTGATAACATGACCATAAATCCCACCCCGCAAGCTCGTTGCCTAGGTGTAATCCTTGATTCACAACTGTCATTTATCCCCCACATCAACTCTATATCTAAATCATGTTACATACACCTAAAGAACATTTCCAGAATACGCACATATCTGACACAAGACACCGCAAAAACCTTAATTCATGCACTCATCATCTCCCGCATCGACTATTGCAATTCCCTCCTTACTGGTCTTCCCAAAGTCAGACTTGAACCCCTACAATCTATTTTGCATGCAGAGGCTAGATTGATTATCCTTGTAAATTGTTCTTCCTCTGCTGAGTCACTCTGTCAGTCTCTACATTGGTTGCCTGTTTTTTTTACTGAATCCAATATAAAATTCTTCTACTAACATACAAGGCCATCAACAAAATTGCACTGACATACATTTCCTCACTGGTCTCGAAATATCTCCCCACTCGACACCTCCGTTCTGCACAAGATCTACGTCTCTCCTCCACTCTCATCACATCCTCCCATTCTCGGTTACAGGATTTTTTCCGGGCTGCACCCACGTTGTGGAATTCCCTCCCTCGCACAGTAAGACTTTCCTCTAGTCTTCAAACCTTCAAGCGTTCACTGAAAACCCACCTCTTCAAACAAGGTTATGATATTCCTCAGCCTCCATCTTAATTTCTCTAGATTACCCTATTACCATCCTCTACACTGCTAACGCAAGACAACAACCCTCTGACCAACATTGCCACACACACAGCCCACTCAATACATGTATATATAGGAGAGCGTTCTGCAATCAATAACATGTCAACTGAAGGTTTCCGCTCACTCTAGTTGTCTGACGCGGACTCTCTAAGCTGCAGACAACATAGTCATCTAATTAATCACATCACAGCTGCCTATAGCTTGCAGCCTGGTGACAAGTGACAAGTCTTATAGACAGAGTGAGAAAAGATACAGGGATAACTACTAAAGCTTGCAATTTATGGACAATTAGTGCTAAATGTAATGCACACAATTCTGACATTTGGACACATTATTATCCTCAAGAAACAGACAATTCTAAGTTCCTTACAGCTAATTTTTCTCATTGTATCTGGTTGTAATTGCCAATTTGGCATTCTCACTTTCTGACAAAAGTTTTTTGCATATAATCTGTTAACGTGTATTGTCCCGAACTGTGATAATTCATTACCTATGTGCTGTTTGGGTGACCTTTCTACTGCAGAAACACAGATATGACATAACAATCAGATTTCTGGTGCGTGAGAGAGAATACTTTATATATTTATATATTCAGAATCAGGGTAATCCATTCACTAACAGTAAAACATACTCTACAGATCGATATCCTAATAATCAGTGATACTTTACACCAGCATAACCTACATGGCAAAGTCTACTGATACAAAATTAGTCATCCTGAAATAAAAATCAGCTTAGAGGTAGGGTACTAGTTTTTCCCAGACTAATTTATTTTAGGATATAATTGATAATATAATTGCACAATTTGCTAAACTCTATTTCAAGTATAAATTAAATTATGATTGATCAGGAGAAACTAAAATATCTTGGGTAGTTTTGAGATAAATAATGATTTTTCTGTAATTCCCAATTATTAACTAGACGAGGACTAAATATAACTTGATACTTGGGATATTTGTACAAACTTAAACTGCAGTTTTGCACATCCGTTAACTGGGTATATTCTGTCTAAAATGAAATGATGAAGAGCGCAGTAATCTTGAATATACATAATATCAACTAAAACTACAATAAGAGTCATAAACTAACTGAGGTTACTGTAAACAAGCAATGACTAACAGCACTCAACTGAAAAAGCTTATAGATAAGTGAATAGTTTTTACTAGAGATGTTCACTGACCCCCGTGTTCTGGTTTTGGATCTGGATTAACTTTGTGGTTTGGTTTTGGCAAAACCACCGTTGTATGTTTTGGTTTTGGTTTTGAATCCCAATTTTTTCCTAAAATCCCTATTTTTGTTGCTAAAATCACCTTTTCCCTCCTACATTATAATTAACCTCAATAACACTAATTTCAAGTCATTTGCAGTCAATTTTCACATGTCACAATATTATTTTCATACACTTTTAAACAAAAACTGCAGATTTAGAAGACCAAGCCTGCCAGACCTATTATTTCTATTTTAGCAATGACAATTAGCAAATGGAGCAATGGAGCTCTCCTGAATGTCACTGGAGACTTTGAAGAACACTGCTACCCCTCCTCTTTCTATTCTACCTATGATGCTGCCCAGCTCCACTAGAGACTGCCAAGAACTGTGCTACCCCCTCTGTGTCTCTCTGTGAAATGGCGCTGGATTGGCGTGGAGGGCGGTACTTATAAAATTCAAAACTCGCGAGATCTGAGATCCGACGACGTAACTATGACGTTTTGCCTCCTTTTCAATTCCGAGGGCGCGCGAAAGTACTGAGCCGGCTTGGCTCGATACTCAGATCTGCTAATTTCAGGTGTGTTCGGTTCTCGGGGAACCGAGCCTGAGCATCTCTAGTTTTTACTTCCAAAAGCAAGACCAGCTCTTACATTCAGCAACCTACCATTGCACAACACAAGTCCCCCTGCTGAGTTATTAGTTACTATTGGTGTTCTCAGCCTTCTATTTGCCTCAGCTACTGTTTCAGGGGATCCTAAAATAGAGCTTATGATCACAGGATGAAAGATTTTAACCTTGACTCCTCCCCGTGAAGTTTAAACAATGGATATCCATTTAGTGCACTTGTTATCCAATTGGCTCTATAGTTTTCACTCCAGGTATTGTTTCCCTATGCTAGTCCTCCTACTAGTTATTGCAGTTTCTCGGTATTACTGTGAGCAGGTATGACTAATAGCTGCTGAGAGTTAGTTACAGAATAGATACATTTCAGAACAGAACACAAAATATGATCGAAGCAAAGCAAGTCTTTCTGATGAATATATTACAGTGTCCTCTCTGCAAAAGATCCTTGTTACAGGAAAATGAAATCATTCTAGCAGCTGAAAGAAGTCTACGGTCTGGGAGGCTATCAGGACTTTGCACAGAAATGTGACACTGTACCATCGGACATCAGCCAATCCAGACACAATAGGAGAAAAAGCAATCTTTACACTTAATCAAAAAGTGGAGACGTTAGATGCTTGAGAGTTGTGACTTGTCACTTTCAATCACACCATGCCTGGAAGTGCAGAATGATATCTCTGCAAAGAGTGCAGAATGTGGGGGTTAAAAAAATGTGCAAGATTAGCACCATGATCAAAGTAAGGATAGGAACATTTTGGGCAGATATTCAAAATGCTTTTTTTATTTCAGCATTTTCCAAGAGAGAGAAACGTGCATAATTCAGAAAGCTGTAGGAACAATAAACTAGCATTCTGTCTCACCCTATTTAATTTCCAAGGGAGAGGGGGGAGTATTAACTTCTGCAGATGTACAATGCCGAATTCTTTAGTGTTTTCTGGCATTATGAAAATAAGGGATTGAAGAGGCTCGTGTTTTGCTTGCTCAGTTTGTGATAAATGTAGACGACTTCAGAATTGACACCAGCATAGTGAGAGAACAGATGATGAAAATGATTTTCCTGCTGAAAAAGCCAACATTGGTTTTTATAATAATATTGCTGGTTGCTACTCATGGAGGGAAATATGGTTGTACACGTTTATTATACAGGTGCAGTAGTCTTTATTGAAGCACTTAGCTTACCTATTAAATAGATCACTGTGACATGTTTTCCATTGGAATGAATAGGTTATAGCTATCCCAACTGCCCCACATAAAGCGACCTGTCTAGGTCTTCAGCAAATTGAGCCATTTAGAATGCAGAGATAATAATAT